>NW_028247922.1:775000-853320 GCF_964263255.1 Lissotriton vulgaris | reverse complement strand
TACACGGTCTTTTTTCTTTATTTTTTCACCATGCCTCCACTTTCTGGCTGCTGTCTTGTTTGTTTTCCATTCTTTCGTGTTATACATTTTTTTACTTTTTCTCTTCTGCAAGTTTAACTCTTTCTGCCTTTTTCCCTCTTCATTATTTCATTAATCCACTCGCATTTTCACTTCTCATCTCTCTTCCTGTTTTTCCATCTTTCACTAACACCTTGTTTTCATTCTCTTTGTGCCCTTTCACTTCTCCATCTTCTTCCCTCGCGCACTTATGAAAGGTTTACGTATTATTACATGGAATGTTAAGGGCTTGGGTAATCCTATTAAACAGCAATGGGTGCTATCGCATCTTGCTAGTTTAAACTGTCAAATTGCAATGTTACAAGAATCACACCTTACTCGAGTAATTAGCTATGTTACGTAAACACTGGGTTGGTGAAATATTTTGCTCGCCCACTGTTCACAACAAAAATGGTGTGATCATTTTGTTTCATAAATCTTTGGATGTTACATTAAAAAATAAATTTACAGATAATGATGGTAGATGGTTATATCTAGATGTTACTGTTAATAAACATCAGTTATTTCTTTGCAATGTTTATGGTCCCACAGGTGTTGATGTATCCTTTTGGGACAATCTTTCCACTTTCCTTTCTTCTCAAGAAGCTGACCATTTAATCTTGGGTGGGGATTGTAACCAACTTATGGACCCTTTCCTTGATAGAAAATCCCAGACATATCCAAATAGAATGCAGAAAGGCTTTCTCAGAACCATTACTAACAGAGGGTTAATTGATACATGGCGCACCTCTCACCCTGACACTTAAGAATTTTCTTTCCCCCCCCCAGTTCACAAATCACACTCCCGCATGGACTACCTCTAACATAATCGGCTTTTCAATTTATGACCAAGGTTGAGATAGGCTCAATACATCTCTGATCATGCTCCTGTAATCCTTGATATGGATTATCCCCTTCGCTCTCCGGCTTCCAAGAGATGGCGCTTTAATAATTCCATCCTCCTTGATACTAAATTCTCAGAGCAATTTCTTCTCTTTGCTCAAGAGTTCTTTCAGCACAATCTTACCTCTGTCTCCGATTTTCATGTGTGGGATTCTTTCAAAGCTTCAGCTAGGGGCTTCATTATCGACTTTGTGTTTAGTAAAAAGAAGAAATCTCTTTCTCACTCTTTCGCTTCTTAAGCAAATTAGGGCTTTGGAACACAAATACTTTACTACTAAAGGTCGAGATGTTCTACCTCTCCTTATTCAAGCCAAAACGCAGTATAATAAACTTTCGTGGGACTCCGCCAGTAATATTCTTCTTAAATTGAATCCCAAAATGTATGGTGGCCGCAACAAAGCGGGTAGATCTCTTGCTAATTACCTTAAAATTAAGAAACAAAAGTCCACAATTGCTGCCATTAAGGATGATTCTGATACTCTGCATTTTTCTGGTTCTTCTATACTTGATTGCTTTGCAAAGTTGTATTCCTCTCTATACTCCTGAATCTTTCCCATCTTCGGATCTTATTGATTCTTTCTTTCACTCTATCCCCAAACCTTCACACGACGTTCCTGATCTTACTTCTCTAGATGCTCCTATCTCTGCCATAGAATTAATTGAGGCACTGACTCTTCTACCTAGAGACAAAACGCCTGGGCCTGATGGTTTCTCTGTCCGCTTTTTTCTGCATTTTAAGACTCTTGATACCTCATCTTCTTTCATCAATTAACTCCTTTCTTCTCTCTGGTGAATCCCGTGGCTCCTTTACACAAGCAATGTTGTGTCTTATTCCTAAAAAGGATAAAGATCCATCTCTGTGCAAGAATTACATGCCTATCTCTTAAATCAACACGGACAGTAAGATTTCTGCTAAACATCTTGCTCTTCGCATTAATTCGGTAATTCCCAATCTTGTTACTATATATCAATCGGCTTTGTGAATGGACGCTCAATTACGGATAACTCACGCACCCTTCTTAATATTATACACTTAGCTTCTAAACTGACTCCCCTGTAGCTGCCATTACACTCTATGCCGAAAAGGCTTTTGATTTTTGGTTGCCTCTGCTGGCATGGTTTTAGTCCCACTATTATTAACTTCTTTAAACTTTTATACTCTTCGCCTTCCACTTCAGTTTGGGTTAATGGTTCTCAGTCTTGCTACTTTCCTCTCCTTAAGGGCACAAGGCAGGGTTGCACCCTATCCCCTCTCCTTTTTATCCTTGCACTTGAACCCTTCTTAGAATCTATTAAATGCTGTAAGGATTATAAGGGATCCACCTTTCGGGATGTACATATTAAATGTACTGCTTATTCAGATGACATTCTTCTCTTTATTTCCAATCCGTCTACTTCTCTTCCGGCCTTTCCTTATTAATCAATTATTCTGGTGTCTCAGGGTATAAACTGAAGGTCGATAAATCTGAAATCCTGCCTCTTAATACATTTTGTCTTCCCTCTATGTTTATTGGTTCTCGTTTTGCTTGGACCTCTTCCCACATTAGATGTCTTGGTATCCTATATTGTAATAATCTAAGAGCACTTATTAAACTTAACCACTCAGAAATTCTCACTAAGCTTACAACCCTCATTGATAGCTGGTCTCCTCTTTCTTTCATGGTGGGGCAGACTTGCCACGATCAAGATGATGCTTCTTCCGATCATAAATTTCTACCTTCCATGCTCCCTATTTCCCTTCCTAATACCTTTTTTCATCCCATTAACAGCAAACGTATCAAAATCCTTCGGAACAATCGTAAGCCTAGACTCTCGCTAGCTCGTCTACAATCCTCTAAAGATTCTGGAGGAGTTAACTTCCCACATCTTAGACGTCACAACTCTGCTTTTTCCCTGAAACAAATTTGAACCTTCCTTTCAGATTCCACTACTGCCTCCTCTACGGCGTGGAGTACGTTGGAATTGGTGCAATATTCCCCTTTCTCTCTTCCTTCTGCTCTTAGGATCTCCTCTCCCCCACAACGATGTTCCTTCCCTACTCTTGTGCACTCTAAAGCTTTAGCTCCTTCGTTTTCAGCTCACTTCTCTCTCATCTCCCGTTCCTTGGATGTCCCCCTCTGGTACAACAAACATTTCAAGATCAACAATCGTGCCCTCTTTTGGAAGGAGTGGATTGATAAAGGGATTATCACTCCTCAGCATTTGATTAAAGGAGATACTTTCCTATCTTTTTCTGAGATTCAATCCCTTTACAATGTCTCATCTCTCTATTCATCACATTATAATACACTTAAGGATGTCCTCACTAACTACTACTTCCCTATTAATTTTTCGTCTATTACCTCCTTTGACCCTTCCCCTTCTCCTATAGATTTTTCCACCCAATTTAAAGCAGCCACTATTTATAAATTGATTGCCTCCTCTTCCACACTCAAGAGCTAAATCTCCTTTAGAACTCCTTTGGGAAAAAGACCTATGCATAGATCTCCCTCAACACACTTGGGACGTACTCTGGTCTCTGATCCACACTACCTCTTGTTCAGCCAGCACGACACAATCTCTCTATTTTTTCTATAACAGATTTCTTACCCCTAGTTCCCTTCATATATTTAATTTGTTAGACTTCCCTAAATGCTGGTTATGCTCTCACGATAATGCTGATATTTTCCACATGTTCTTTCATTGTCCCCCTACTGCTGACCTATGGTCCAAAATTTGGTCTAAACTAAACGATATCCTCATGTCAGATATTCCTTTTCACAATGAACATGTTTTCTTAGGTCATTTGTCTCCTGCCTTTGATATTTATAAAGAATATGGTAATTTTGTTAATCTATTTATTGCTATTACCTTTTAAATTATTACTTCTAATTGGAAAGATTAATCAAGTATTTCCTTTTTAGCATGGTGGAATTACTTTGTCATCACAGAATGGACAGAGCTTATGATACTTCTACTCCTTTGTTAATTAAAAGAGACTTATTGTGGTTACCTTTGACAAACATTTTATCCAGAAAAATATCAAATGTTTATTTTGTTATTTATTATGATACTGTTATATTTGTCTTCTGGTTTCCTCTTCTTCCCTTTTCCTTCTTTTCAATTTTCTTCTCTTCTTTATCAAAAAACTTTTTAAAATGCACCTGAATTAGGTTTGGTTTTATTTCATAGGGTTGCTTTGCTATTACTGCCCTTCATCGCTCTACTGCTGTCATGGTTACCCACTACTACTGAATTGTACTAATGTTTTACATTGTTTACTTCTTTTAAAAAAAGCATTTTAAACTTAAAAAAAGAAGAGCAGATGGCCTCCCTCTGCAGGACATGGTCCCGGCAGACTCAGTCTGGATTCTGATGGGTGATTGCTCTGCGCTACTCTTGTGGTGGCTACTAGGTCTGACAAAATGAAAGTTAATTCCTTTGGAGACTAATTAGGAGTGTCTAGTATATACTACTGGAGACCACTCAGTAGAAGAACAATTTACATCAGACAACATCACATCTTGAGTGCTCTTTGTGTTGAAGTTAATTTTTGTAAAACCCAAGCTACAAACTGAAATGTCCCTTCTATCAGTTCATACCCCTATGGAGGGGGTTTTGAGGTGCTATGTGGGTGGATTAGGGGGAAGTATTTAGGGTCTCATTGAAGGCAGGGCCGGCTCTAGGCATGTGCAAGCTGTGCACCTGAACAGGGCCACCAAACCCCAGGGGCCACCACGCCAATATATATTATTAATATATTAACCCTCTGAGGATGGATGCATATTTGCGTGGTGGCCCCTGGCAGGGATTTGGCGGCCTCCGGCTCTGTTCCACTACTAAACACCCTGACCCCCTCCCCTCTTTACTGGCCTCCGCGCTCCGCCCCGCCCGGACCACCTCTTCCGGGCCCCCTACCTACGCTCCTTGCCCAGGGCCACCATGAGCCGAGAGCCGGCCCTGTTGAAGGACATGATTTCAGGTAGTGCTCTGATTTATAAGGTGGTGTTGATTGGGAGTGGTCTTTCCTCAGTGTCCCAAGGAATTTGTCAAAGGAAGAAATACACATGTAAACCATGATCAATTTTCATGTATTGATTACCAGCGTGAATCACACAACCATTTTTTCATCCAAGCAGAGGTCTCCAATACTTTTAAACTAGACCGCTATCACTTCTTTGGTAACAGCTCCTCTTAGTTTATTGATTCGCCTTCTTAATGCCATATCAGACACTGGAAAGAATGAATGCCCAATGAATTTATAGGTATTATTACATCCCATATTTGCTTTTAAAATTAAATGTATAAATTAATCTCATTCGGAATTCCAAAAAGTTGTTTTATTGTTAAGGTTTTGTATGCTTTATTGAAACCAAAATAAATACACTGTCATAAACTGAATTGGGGAAAAACCCAAGGGACACCCCAATCCACCTGTGCCCTGAAGCAGCCATTTAGTTTGTGTGATGATCCAGTATCTAAATCTGTATTTGTAAAGCGCAAACTGCTGGGGGTAGTCGTAGAAATTAAATGAGCTATTGCACAGAGTTACATGGTGCTGAGCTGCCGCTAGAGCCGGGGATCGAACTGTGAATCCTGTGCTCCGAAGTCAGATGCCCCGACCGCTGCACCACACCTCTCCAGTATGAAAGTGTAAGTGTCTCGACAATGGAAATGCTCAATACTTATCACTTGTGAACTCATACATTGCACCAAGATACATTTATTTAAGAAAAAAGTCACAATTTCTTTAGAAAAACTCAAGACTGACTATGAAAAAATGTGTTTTATTTTTTTAAAAGCTATATTATTATTACTTAAATAAAAATAATAGATAAAATCCATGTTTGTTCCAATATTAAAACGAAAAATTGTTTGTCAACCAAACCAAAAACAATAGAAAAAAACTATACAAAAAATAAACATTTTAAAAATGTAATTTTGAAAATGCTTTCCTGGCCTTTGTGAGGCAGATTTCAAATGTTCAGAACTGACAAATCTGCTGTACTTCAGAATTTTTTGAGTAGTTCCATGACTGCAATGGTAGTGCTCTGACCAAAGATAAATGCCCCACAAAAGATCGAGATTAGGCCCCAAATAATAAGGCAGACCCTGGAAATAAAAAAAATAAAGAAAAGAGTTAGACTTCACAATACAAACAGATGCAACAAGGCACAAATTCTACATCTTTGGTGTTTCAATCAATCCTTAAATTATCAAGACCACAAGACTGATTTGTCAATATTTTTTCAAACTATCAGTTGTAAAAACTGAGATGGCACATGAACAACTGTTTCCACAGAAAGGGGTGAACCACACCCATCCCACACCTACAAAAAAAAATATGTTGGATTTGTTTCTACATATGAAATACTCCGATACACATCTCGGAAAATGGGATTCTAAAGTGGGTCATTCCTCGTTCAGTACCTACTACTGAGCTGTGCATTCACGGAAAGGTAACACATGGTCTTTGCCAGTGCTCAAATACACACATGTAGGTTTTGCGTTTACCTCATTACCAGTGGTTATTTTGTAAAAAAACTTGAATGCTGGGGCTCTCGCCAGGAGGCAGCTTGCACGTGCCCATTTCTCCTGTTAGTGCGGCCTGAAACAGAACTCATGACAATGAAAGTGGGGTTAGGATGTGGCATAATGGCCAGTGCTGCTGACTTTGGAAATGGGGAACCAGGTTAGAGTCTCTGCTCAACATCCTCAGATTCTAGTCAAATCACTTAATATGTCCATAAATTAATATATCCTTAGCTGGTGCTCCTGAAAAGTTCTGGCATGCACGATTTATTGGGGAGCACCAGAAACCACTGGTTCAAATTAAGCACTGCTGATCACTACAAACATGTTTATTTGTTATATCACTAAAGGAAGCAGCATACTTCTTGTATGTTGCATTGATTCTGCACTTGCCAATACTAGGAGGTTGTTTCAGGTTTTCAGCTAAATTGTTCTGTTTCCCTACTTTGATTCATATTTACTACAACCTGGCACCATGCCGAGATGTCTTCTTTACTAAAGTGGTCAGACATCTTTGTTGAGGTCTAGCAGGCAACTTTCCATGGCATTCGTCACTTCCAAAAAGGTATCCCCTTGCGGGTAGTGGTGTGGTTTAAATAATGTTTATACTAGACTATAAAACTTTCCGAAGCCCTCTTCAGGCTTATTCCTCAGAGAGACAATGCAGCTATTGCAGCACTCTTGGGCAAAGGTTCACACTTCACCGAAAACATTGCTGTCAAGGTTGTATTGGCAGGGAAGACTAATGATTGATCAAAGGGCTAAAATAAGGGTCTCTGGTTGGCTTTTTCAACTGTGCCTCCTACTCTTGCAGCTTGCTGACCGACTTGAGAAAATGGATCTAGAGTAGATTCATTATTGCACAAAGGTAAGGAAATTAAGTATCACACTAGTTTACTTTTCAACATCTCCATTCACAAGTGTCCAACACAGTCTTTCAAAATCTGACATGCAAGGATGTGACATTCAGATACAATTATTTCTCCTTGACAATCAGTGTATTCACAATCCTGCAATTTCAATGTGTGAAGCTACAAGATATTGTACAGACAAAATAGAGTCTTGAAGAGGGCCAAAAGGCATGCACAAGAGTCATGCATGCATACCACAGAAGACATGCACACTATTGCTGAACACACAAAGACGTCAATGTAATTGCCACATGCACATTAATATGTACAGTAACGTGCATCTGCATCAGACTAAGATGTAGATTGGCATGTACTTCGCTTTAGGGGCATATCGCAGGTAGATGGTGTTAAAGTCACTTACGTTCGACTTCATTATGGGTGTCAAATAAATGCTTAGTTAGTGGTATCTTTTCCCTTTTGTACAGGTCAGAAATGTATGCATATAATGCGGAGTATTACACTTTGAAAACCCAATCAAAATAAGTTGGTGCAGAGTGTAGATGCTATTAATTGTATCCTAAATTATAATGCACGGCATGCTGCAGATGTACAGCATCTCACATAATAGATGTATATTACAGAATACTGATGGCCATATTTACCCATGTGGGTTTCCCCAAGGAGGTTGTGTCGGACCCGGGAAGCAACTTCATGTTTGCCTAAATGAACTTCATGGGGGATGTGTGTGAAGTAACCCATGACATCTCCATACAATACCTCACCCTGACCAATAGGCTTGCTAAAAGGTTCAACAAGACAATGAAAGAAATGATTATGGGCCTACCAGAAGCCATGAGGCAAAGTGGGATGCCCTCTTGTGATGCCTCTCAGAAGGGAGTGCCGTTCAGTCCCTTTGAACTTCTGCATGGTCACCCTGTGCGTGGACCTCTCAGTCTTGTAAAGGAGCGGTGGAGCTAGTTACCAAGAAACCCCCTCAAAATGTAGCTAACTACTTGTTGGACATCTGGTCTCAGATGAAGCGCTTCTGAGAAAAGGGCACCGAGAACCTGGAGGCTAGCCAGGAAGTTATGAAAAACTGGCACAACCAGATGGTCACTCAGGTGGAGCATCAGCCTAGCCAAAAAAAAAGTATGGGTAAATAAACATTCCGAGCCTAGAGCATTAAATGACCAGTAAACTAGGCCCAATAAGGAAAAAGAGCAGAAAGGGAAGGTCACCGATCTGACCGACCTCAAGGTATCTAGGAACGACTCAAGGGTCCTATATCTGAACCGCATCAAGCCCTACTTTGCGAGGTTCGAAGACCAGATGCCATTGGTGACAGAGGATGGTGAGGAAGCCCCTCCCAGACCTATCTTCCAAAAAGCAAGATGGGTCAGTCCAAGGAGTTGTCCTTTCAAATATTCCGATCCCAGAGCAACAGAGGGACTCTCACCACCTGTTGGGGCAGTTTGCCTCTCTTCTCACGGACCTCAGGACTCACTATTGGTGTACCCAATAACATCTACATGGGAGACAGCATGCCTATCAAGAATAAAATCAACAGGTTGTGACAAGGTGAGGGTCAGAATTAAGGATGAGGAGTCCAAGATGTTGGATTGGGGGGGGGGGGTGATTGACACCTCCTGTTGCACTTGGCCCAGTCTAGTGGTATGGATACCCAAGGCCATCTACTCCAAACGTAGGTTCTGTATGGATTACATGGGCCTCAAGTAAGTCATCAAGACTAACCCCATCCTCAGAGTTGATTATCTCATTGATCGGTTGGCAGCTGTCAAATTCCTCAGCAACTTATTGTTGCATGCTGGCAGGTCACAATGGCTGAGGAGTCCAACGAGAGATCGGAATTCTCCACCCTAGAGGACCACTTTTAGTTTAAGGTGATTCCCTTTGAGCTAAAGAATGCTCCTGCCACCTTCCAGAGTTTGGTCAACCATGTGCTGGCTGTGCTGGAAATAGTGGTGGTCAGTAATTTTAGAAAAGGAGGAGGCGGACGGGACACACACACACCCACACATGCGCACACACACGTATCCATTCACAATACTCAGCCAATGAGGGAAGGCAGCGGTACCAACCTTGTCACAGAGTGGGATGGGATCTGTGGGACAATGAGTGCTTCAGGGCTTAAAACTGAAGCACCCAGGTCAGAGGCTGTGAGAGATGCTACCACTCATCACTGAGGGGGATGGCCTCATGGGCCTTTTCTGAGCTGACGAGGTCAGGCCCACAGGAGCTGTGACATTCGGACCCCAGCAAAGTTCACCTCAGGAAGGCAGGAGATTGTGCATTTAGCACATGTAGAGTTCCTGGCAGCCTTACCTGAAAATGAAGTGTTTGTCAGGCCGACCTTTGCTCAGCCTGACGGACACTGTTCTTGAGGGGAAAAAGGTGAGGGGGCATGGCCCCTCCCGACACAACAGGCCTGCCGCAGTGGGTTAGACAACTGCAGTGCCAATAATTGGATATGACTGCAGTTTTCAGCTCCAGCTGAAATGACAACCTGCACCACCTCTGGGAAGTTCTTCAGGTACTTCAATAGGCAGGCCAGACTATCAAGGCCATTAAGTGCCAGATAAGCTAGGGATCAGTTATGTACTTGGGACACCAAGTTGGTTGGAGCAAGGTGCAGCTCCTACATTCCAAGATGCAGCCCATCCTATCTTGGGAGCCACCCAAGACCAGAACCTTCTTAGGTCTCACTAGGTACTACAGGAGATTAGTTAAAGGGTATGGCACCATTGTTGCTCCCTTAACTAATACAAGTTCCAAGAAGCAGCCCAAGAATTTGATCTGGAAGCAGGTGTGCGAGAAAACATCGACACCTAGAACACCACCAGTGCTCGAGGCACTCAACTTGTCCAGAAAAATTCTTATTGGAAAGATGCTTCAGAGCATGGCATTCGGGCAGTCTTGTCCCAGCTAAATGATGAGGGCTTGGAGCAACCAGTAGCCTTCATCAGCCGGAGGCCACGTCCCAGAGAACAGAGGTGGTATGCATTTGTGATGGAAGCATTTGCAGTGGTCTGTGCACCATACCGGTTTGGGACTCACTTCTGGGTCCAGACAGACCACAGACCCATCGGAAGGCTGATTTAAACGTAGGGTGAGAATACAAAAGTGTTGAGGTGGTCCACCTCCCTACAAGGAATGGACGTTATGATGGAACACCACCATGGGACTGACTACACCATAGCTGATGGTCTTTCCAGGTTTTTCTGCCTTAGCGATGTATTCTCTCATGAGAATGGTTACCTTTCTGCTGGAGGGGGTACCTACTGAAGAAAACAATTGTTTGCGTGATATTCCCCCAGATACCTGCCTTCTGTAGCTGAACCGATATTTGTTGGCATTAGGACTCTGAGCTTTGCCCCTCCTAACCAACGGTAAAGTTCCCATGCTCTCCCTTTTAAATCTGGTAAAATTTGCATGCACCTAATTAGCATGTTTCATTTACTTAAAAGTCCCTAGTATATAGTACTAAATGTACCAAGGGCCTGTCACTTTAATGCTACAAGGTAGCTGCAGCACTCAGTATAGTGTGCCACCCACTAAAGTAGCACCAAAAAGCAGATCTCCGTCCTGCCTTTGCGGCCTTTAGTGCAGTATGTAAACTGCAACTTTGACCTGGCAAAATAAAAGTATTCGCAGACTTTTTTCAATACTTACAAGTCTCCCCTAACAAAGGCCCTAAAAGATGATGGGGCAGTGCTCAGGGTATTTAAAAAGTGTACTTAAGATTTACATGTCCTGGGGGGTGGCGCTAGAGTGCGCGAAGAAAGATGGCCGCTCATTAGTGCAGCTCTGCTGGTCGGGCCATAATTCTGCATATATCCTGTCTCTATTCATGACATCCACTGAAAATTTGCTGCAGATTTGACTCCCCTACCTGTGGACTGTTTGCGGTAATCATGGCGGCAAAGATTAGTGGACGGTGCGCGCTTCAGCCTCCTGCGGGTGCTAGCTCGCGCTGCCTGCATGAAATGGCGGCCCGGGCTCTGTGCTGTGGCTGCAGAAGAGGCTCTGTTGCTGAGCGATAGATGCTGCTGCCATCGGTGTGGAGTACGTGTGTTGGGTCTCTGCACTGTGGAGCGGCACGAATAGTGAGGCGGCTCCGCTGGGAAGAATTGCTGCTGCGGTGACGGGGACAGCGTAGGCTTCGCTGTCCAGGGACGTGCTGCCTAGCACTGATGGTTGGTGAACGGAGGCTGCAGACGGGAGAGCGGTAGAGACGGAGCTCCTGGACGGGCTGTTGGAGGTGGTGCAGTTGGTGAGGGTCGGCTCACTAAGAGGATTGCTGCGGGCCGAGCGGAGGAACGGACATGGACAGTGGAACCCCAGAGGTGAATTCAGCCAGTCATCTTCTGCAACGGTCAGCGGGTAAAAGCAGAAGCCGCGGGCAGGCTGTTGCGGTCATCGGGGCTGTGAGCTCTGTACACGGCTGCACAGTGCTTCGCCGCCTGATGCCTCGAACATACAAAGTGAGTGCTACCTTGGGGATTAACGTGGATGCTACAGAAGCGCTCTGGATCTGAATATTTCATCTGTGAGATTCTCGTACGCGCGCCATTTTCACAGAGGCTTCATAGTGGCACTGGAGGATAGCGGAGGGGGTTGCTGCATGGAGCACTGACTGGCGCACACGGACTGGGGGCTCTCCTAAACAGTACTAAAGTATATGGCACCTGCAGATTACTGAATGCACATGGTGGAGGCAAGCGGTGTGTGTGGCTAGCGGGGAGTGTGCCCGCTACTCGCTGGATTGGCCATTGTATATTCATTTACCGCCTCGCTTAAAAGTAGTGACTGTTGGGCCTTGTCTGTTTATATGCCGCAGGTACAGGCTGCTGTTCATTGTTGATATCTACGTTCATTAACCTGATCGGGCAATATTTTGCACCTAGTGGACTACAATGTGTGGTCTGAGTCCGGATCTGCCCATTAAGAGTGTTGCAAGGTGGCTACTGGGAGACTGACTGCAGCCGGAGGTGCTGGACTCTGATGCCCGATTTCGACTGCCGGACATACAGCTGCAGCTCACTGATCTAGGGACATAAGCGGAGGGTGCTGGACAGTTGACCTTGTGAATAGAGGTCTGCGTTACGTTGTGCTGGTGCTTTGGATCACTGCACAGTCAGGATGGGCAAACCAAATAAACAAGTGCAACCTAAGTTAAATATGGAGTCAAAGCGCCTCAAGAAAGTGGCTTCACAAGTAGCATCTGACACAAACGGGCATGGAGGCTGGTGGCTCTAGTAAGCTGGAGCGCATGTTGATGTCCATGCAGGAGAATCTACAGATCATTGATGGCCAGATAGACCCACTTAACCTCTGCCTGGATGACATGTCGTCCAAGCTGGACAAGCAAGGAGTGCGCTTGGCAGAGCCAGAACAGCGGATTTCGAATGCGGAGGACAAAATGGAGAGAACTCCTAAATTGTGTGCTAGGTCCAGGCGTAACAATCTACGCATTCTCGGGATCCCGGAAACTACCTATGTCGGGAAGATGGAGCTCTACATCTAGGACATGCTCAAAACACTCTTTGGCGCTGAGAACTTCTCCGCAAGGTTGGTGGTGGAATGGGCACACAGATCTTTGGCGCCTCAACCCATACAGGGGGGGCGAACCCTCGTCCAATTTTTGTCAGGTTGCTTAACTATCGAGACCGCGATGTGGCACTTCGACTGGCGAGGGAGATGGGCACTACCAAATATCAGGGTGTGGAGGTGGTTGTTCCCGGACTTCACGACAGCGGTGCAACAGGCGAGACGGGAGTTCCAAGCGGTTAAAAAACTGCTGCAAGCACTGGAGATACAGTATGCTATGCTATTCCCGGCACATCTTTAGATCCAGCATGGTGGTAAGACCAGGTTGTTCATGACCCCGAAAGAAGCTATACAATTCAAACAAATTGAACGCAAAAGCCCACGCAGAGCGGATGGGGATGAGGCAGATAATGAAGACCGAACGGCTGCACGCCTGCCCTGCTGGAGCGGGTGGGGTTTTGGGAGTCGCAAGGTTTGAGATGTGCAGACAGTGCCCTAGCAGTCTGTCAAACATTTGTTTCTCTGTGTACTGTGTGGAGCGCAATTCTTATTCGGTCAGTGACATTTTCATGGTCCATATTTTACTCCTCAAACATAGGGGGGGCGATGATAATGGTGTTGCATTGGTTGTTCCGGTTGCTAGTAGGGGGGAGCAACTGGTAATGCATACATTTATGTGGATGCAGACATTTAAACAATTGCATAATCTGCTTCACATGTCCTGTTATGCGATGTCAAATTTTATCTTGTAACTCTTATGGCTGTTGAAATGAGTGCAGGTGCGATTCTTATATAGGAGGTCTACAGGAGGGGGAATTGTACTACTGCTCTGACTTCCCCCCCCCCCCCCCCGCTTTCCTTCGAGGGGATCTCTGGGCCTCTGGTGTCCTTCATGTGGGTGCATCCCAAGTTGATTTTTGTTGGGGTATGGTTGATTGGGGGCTGTTGTAACTCACGATGGGTAGGATTGTATTCTGCTAAAAAAAAAAAAAAAAATTCTATATCGGGGTTGTCCTCTGCATGGTTGGGTTGCTGGGGTGGGTTTTTCACAGGGTTGTTCACGTATGCTGTGGTGTAAACAGGAATACTTCTTTATTGCCTCGGAAGTATGATGTTGCAAAGTTTGTTATTATGTTTTATGTAATGCCTCAGCAATGTGAGTAATGGAAGAGTCAGGGAAACTTACTTGGATTACGTGGAATATCAGGGGGTTAAACAATCCCAAAAAAACAGGCAGGTATTGGCGTATTTAGGTCGTCACAATGTTCAAGTTGCGTTACTACAAGAGACTCATCTCAGTAGGCATGCTGTGTCTGCTGTGGCCAAAAAATGGCCGGGAGCACGTTTCGCCTCTTTATACTCCTCTTATGCGTTGGGGTGATGGTGTTAGTAAAAACAAATATCCCATTTGAGAGTAGCTATGAAGAGGTCGATGAGAATGGTCGATATGTCATAGTGCAGGGTAGTTTGTGTGCCACTTTGATTATGATGGTGAATGTCTATGACCCAAATATAGATGACCGAGTTTTTAAAAATGCTGTGGAACAAAATATATATGTTACCGCCATCTGCCGTTATCTGTGGGGTGGGGGGGGGGGGAATTTTAATGTGGTGCTGAAACCAAGAGTTGGACAGTCATTTGCAAGTACACTCCACTATTAAAAAAGCTGCGGAAGCAGTTCATGATGGTACGAGCGACCTGGACCTTATTGATGTTTGGAGGCTGAGATATCCTGGGTTACACGAGGGAACAAGCTATTCATATACACAACACATGGTCGTGTTTAGATTACTGGCTCGCAACGCACATCAACACATGGGTTTCCCGGGTAGTGCATCTGCCCCACACTTTCAGACCATGCACCTGTACTGCTCATCATGCAACTGCCCACATATGCTCCGGCCCCGTTTCAATGGAAGCTGCAGCCCTCGGCACGGTTAGACCCAGTCTTTAAGGAAGGGATGCGAGTGGCTATAGAAAACTATTTTACTGATAATCTAGGCTTGGTGCAAAGTATGGACATTGTATGGGAAGCATTTAAAGTGACCATCTGCGGGGCATATATAGTTTTGCAAGCTGGCATGCTCAAATCTCTATGGGAATCCATGGGAAAGGTAGAGAAAGAACTGGGGACATTGGAGCAGCATTATGAGGAAACGCCAGATAACGCTACCTTGGCTGCCATACGCTCCTAGGTGACAGAATATAATGAGCTGGCGGGCCAGGAAGTAAGGAATCTGTTGTGGCGATGTAACGCTAGGTATTATGGTGAGGGTGGCAGGCCGGGGCGTGCATTAGCTGCTAGGATTGTGGAACCATGGGCAAAACATTGCACGCTGCAGATCTCGGAGGGGGACACTTCTTATTCTGACACTGCTGGTAGCCACGGTCAATTCGTAAAGCATTACAAAGATATGCATGGGAGCAGGCACACAGCTAGGGAAGAGGAAATAGCACAATATTTGGATGATGTGGCTCTGGTCTGGTTATCTAAGGGTGAACATGATTTCCTGATGCACTCGCTGACACCCGAGGAAATTAAAGATGCCATCACTTCTCTGCCTAATGGGAAAGCAGCGGACACTCCCTCCGGAGTTCTATAAAGGGTACATAGATATGTTGCAACCCCATTTAACGGCCATGTATGATGAAGCTTTCGAACAACAGAGGTTGCCTTACTCGCTTAGGGAGGCATAAATTGTGGCGTTGTTAAAACCGGGTAAGCCACCAGACCGGTGCGAGATGTATAGGTCACTATCACTCATGAACACTGATGTAAAGATCCTAGCGAAAGTTTTAGCCAGTAGCCACCCAGTTACATCTGTTGCTGTCAGTAATAGTACTTCCAGATCAGTCTGGATTTATCCCCACACGGTCCACAACTTGTGAGCGCTGTTTGCGGTCATGCATCTTTTAAAACCCAAACTACCAGCGCTGCGGTTCTTCTAGACGCCGCTACGGTGTTCGAGTCTATTGCCTGGACTTATATGTACAGTGATGCATCGAATGGGTGTGCCATTTTTCTTCACCAATTGGATTAAATTACTTTACACAGACCCGGTGGCTTGAGTGCGGATAAATGGGCACACATTTGAGGTGTTTCCAATTAAGCGGGCACCAGGCAGGGGTGTCCGTTACCGCCCCTACTATTTGCGGTTGTGTTGGAATCACTTGCATGTGTGCTGAGACAGAGGCATGCAGGAACTGCAGTGCCTTTTTATCAACGACCATTGGCAGTATCCATGTATGCCGATGACATGGTCTTGTATGTAAGGGAACCTGCACAACATTTAGATCAGGTAATTTGTGAATACATTCGCTTTGAGTGGTATTCTGGGCTAGCCATCAATTGGAACAAGTCCATAGTATTCTCTCTTACAGAATGCACTGAGCAATTTGTGCTGCACTATCCCCTGGAATGGGCTACTGAACCAGTTAAGTATCTTGGGGTGGGGGCGTGGCCAAGTGCCGATCATGGTGGACGTGTAGCTCCGGAGCTCCGTCCTTAGCCCGAACTACAAGCTGATTATCCTGCTATCCTGACCTGCAGCCCACCTGCATTCGGTGCCCAAAAGCCCCGGGGGCGACCGGCGTACAGCGGACGAGCGCTGCTCCTCCAAGGCTCACACCGTGAGGGCGCCGGGACCTTGGTGACTGCTGCGGCCTGTGACACAGAGTGAGACCCCGGTCTCGATTTGTGGCCTGTTCGGCACACCCTCGGTCATTGACTGGCTTTGGAAGGGACCTCCGCCTGGAGATCCGGCGGACGCTTTACCACGGCATCGCGACATCCTGCGGGGGGCCCCCCGCGCCGCCTGTGACCTTATTACCTCCTACATCGGCCTTCTGGACACTCGCTGGTCCCCTCTGCTGCGGGACCCGCTGGCCGACCGGGACTCTGGACCCGACACAGCAAATCGCCACGCAACTGCAGCGCCTGAGCCCCGGACCCCCCCGCTGGAGTAAAGAACGGGTCCAGTGAGACGCACGGCCCGCCATCGGCACTGCACACGTGAAGCCTGCTCACGGCACAACGCGCCGGGAGGCAGAGGGAAGCCCGGCAGCTAGAAGGCACTGCAGGCGCCATTTTGTTTGCACCCCGGAGCGGGGCCCGGGACATTGGGAACTCGATCTCGGCAATTGGCACACCCGGACACCGGCGCGGACGGACATTCTGCAGTAGGAGTGCGCGAGGCTGTCCACTCCCAAGGTCAGTGTCCACTTGCATTGCGGCATACCTGCGACCTCACGGACTGGAGCTGGGGACATCAGGCATACGTGGGGGTAAGGAGACTCGCTCTGTGAAGCCCTGACGCCACACTGCGAACCTAGCGCCTACCGCGATACTGGCCATTGCAGCTGCCTCTACTCGTCGCCTTCCCTGGCCTGTGGACTCCCCCCTGCACCTGGCACAGCCAGGTACTTACCGGCTATCAGGACCACCAACGGAGCCCCACTCCGCCTTGTAACAACACCGCAACCCGCCGACCGCTGTCACCCGGGCACACACTGGCCTGCAACTCTCCCGGCTGACCCGGAGGCTGCGCCGCAATCACCTGCATCCAGCGGAACCTGGGTACCTTGCTTCTAAGCCCGGCGCTCTTGCGTGGACACTCGCATAAGGGAGACCGGAGACCACGAATACTCCAGCGTCACCCTGCTCACCAGGTCAATGGGTAGACACAGGGGCAGGAACCAGGACTTAGGCGCTCCAGCAGACATGCAGTCCACAGGCTCAGAAGACCCTCTGGCCTCCTCGAACGCGGAAATCATTCCGCCAACGGGAAAAGGATCTCAGGACGCCAAGTTGGACCTAATCCTTAACGAAATACGCGCCACACGCGAAGCGTTAGAATCACGCATGGACAGCATGGCGACCGGCCTATCCCTATTGCGGGCCGACCACACCAAGCTGGCGGAGCGAGTCTCGGAGCAGAAGATAGCACTAAATGACCTCATACCCCAGCAGACGGAGCATTCCACGAAACTGGAGGCCGTGGAGAAGCAACTCAAACAGCTATGGGACAGGGTGGACGATGCGGAGGGACGAGCCCGCCGCAACAACGTCCGCATCCTTGGTATTCCGGAGCGAAGCGAGGGGAGGGACCCCACCCGATTCGTCGAGGACTGGCTGCGAAAACTGGTGGGCCAGGACGACCTTACGGCCTTATACAGCGTGGAGCGGGCACACAGGATGCCATCGCGCCCCCCGCAACCGGGAGCGCCCCCCCGACCATTGATTGCGCGCCTACTCCATTACAAAGATCGGGACACCGTCTTGAGAGCGGCAAGGGAAAAGGCGCCTATACGCTTCGAAGACAAAAACATATCAGTGTACCCCGACTTCACGCCCACGGTACAGAGAGCCCGGTCCACTTTCCTGGGGGTGAAGCGCAAACTCAGGGACAGAGACTTGAAATATGCGCTGTTATTCCCTGCAAGACTCAAGATACTACACGGCAACAAATCCCACTTCTTCGACTCGCCGGAAGAGGCGGAGGAATGGATGGAAGTCACTCTCACCCCTCCGGCCTCCCAAGACCCACTCGCAGACGACCACAGTGGGGGTCACAAAGCGTCACAGGGCCGACGAAACAATCCTTCCACTTCTGGACAACACCCCACGCGAGGCACACAGATGAACGCTCGATCACCCGGGGACCAGACGGCGGGTCCTACTTCAACTGCAACATCACGGATGCGATTAACGGAGGAGGCGCTGGCCGCCCACGACGCGGGAGCAACCGTGGACGGGGGCACCGTCACCACCGACACCCACACTGAGGTTTCCGGGTCGGTGGACAGCCTACAGCTGTTCCCCAGGATCACGGCCCAGATGGCAGAGGAGTTCTGACTATTGGCATGATTGATCCTCTCCAGGTGGTAAAGTATGAACGGCCCCTCTTCCTCATACATGGTGGGTTGCAGGAGGGCGTACCCCTATCCAGGGCTACCATGCCAAAGCAGACCATCAAGAGACAGTCCACAGAGGCCTGCTTCCCCCGTTTTGAACATGGAACACACTGACTTGTGCCCACGTTGGGCACCCTTGTTTGGCTCCCGAGCCCGTTGGCCTGGGAACCTTTTAGTTCAGGGGTTATATGTTTACAAGGCACTCTCCCCTGGCACCACAACGAACCTAACATGGTCACTTATAAGCTCCGCTCCACCACCGCACACAGATGGATATGGGACCTCTTAATGTATATCAATTGTGCACCTGGAATGTACGGGGACTGGGCTCGATACACAAACGCCACAGAATCCTGGCCCAGCTTAACCGTAGAGGGACGCAGATAGCTTGTCTGCAAGAGACACATTTGAACAGGGCTGAGACTGTGAAGTTACGCAAAAAATGGAGAGGACAGCTCTTTGCTACCTCCTATTCTGCGTTCTCAAGGGGGGCGGCGATCTGGCTCCGCAACTCTGTCCCCTTCAAGGCATTAGAACAGAAGATTGATAAGGAGGGGCGTTATGTATTTGTACGGGGTTCACTGGATGGGAATGCCATTGTGTTAGGCTGTGTGTACTCCCCAAACACAGGCCAATCAGAATTCTTGCTTACACTAAATGGGATGCTGGCTGACTGGGCTGACCACCAATGGATCATTGGGGGGGATTTCAACGCTGTACTCGATCTTACACTGGATAGGTCACACCCCCCCCTGTTGGCCACTGAGAGCAGAAAACAGGCGGAAGCCCTGGCACGTTGGGCTGAAGGCTGGGACTTGGCAGACGCATGGCGCAGCACACACGCACAGGAGAGGGAATATACCTTTTTCTCCCCGCCCCACCAGCTCCACACGAGAATTGACCATGTCTTCTGCTCCCGCTCCCTGATGACCTCAATTGTACAGGCCCAACACATGGGGAAAACCCTGTCCGACCACAACCCTGTTGAACTCACCTGGCACTGGGGCAAGTTGACGCCCCCAATCCCGACATGGCGACTACCCCCTGACCTGCTTGAAGACACAGTTTTTAGATCGTCCCTTTCCGACACTATAGACACATACTTCACCACAAATGCGAACACAGCCAGCACCCGTCAGATCGAATGGGACGCCTTTAAGGTCTGTCTCAGGGGAGAGGCGATGGCCGCTCGAGTGGGCAGAAAGAAAGAGGTCATCATTCAATTGAAGGAAGTGGAGGGTTCCCTAGCGTCCCTAGAGAGTGAGGCAGCGGGCACCAATGCACATTTCACCCCACTACAGGAGGCCCACATCAGACACGCAGAGCTCCTGGAAGACCTAAGGCTCCTGGATTACAGAGAACACACAAACAGGCAGCATACGCAGGCAGACCGTGCTGGTACCCTTCTGGCCCGGATACTGCGTGATTCCCCACCATGCCACCCAATCCTGGAAATTGTGGACCAAACAGGCACTCCAGCTACCACACAAATAGGGATTAATACGGCGTTCAGGGACTACTACACCACACTATACAGCCCCCCCCCGCCCCTGGCGGAGTTCGCCTATGAGACTTTTATGGGGGACCTGGTCCTGCCCCGGCTTACCGACGTGCAAAGCAAAGCCCTACAGCGCAACATCTCACTAGCGGAAATCAGACAGGCGATACGAGCCCTCCCTAGGAACAAGGTCCCAGGGACCGACGGCCTCCCGGCCGAATTCTACACGACGTTCATAGATCTATTGGCCCCACGTTTACATACTCTCTATCTGGAAGCCTTACGAACTGCCTCCCTGCCGCAATCGTCCATGCAGGCGTTGATCACATCTCTCTTAAAGCCAGGTAAAGAAGGGCTCCAGCTGGCCGACTACAGACCCCTATCCCTCCTGAACACTGACTCGAAGATCTTGAGTAAAGTGCTGGCGACGAGACTCATTCAATATATACCCCAGTTGGTCCATCCGGACCAATGTGGTTTTGTGCCGGGCCGGAGCACGGCCATGAATCTCAGACGCTTGGCCCAACTGATGTTGGGAGGCATGGGGGGTACGAGCCAGGAGGGCTGCGTCTCACTAGACCTGAGACAGGCGTTCGACTCCCTTAGATGGGACTACATGTTTGCCACACTCTTGAGATTCGGGATACCGCCCGAATTCGTTGCCTGGGTCAGGCTTCTGTACACTCTCCCTACAGCGCGAGTGCGCACTTCTAGACATATTTCGGGTCCTATAGCTATAGCAAGGGGCACCCGGCAGGGCTGCCCGCTCTCCCCTCTCCTATTTATCCTTGCCCTCGAACCTTTGCTGTGCAGTCTTAGGGCGACAGCCCCCCGCCATGGCATCCAGAGACATGGGACGACACACATTGTGTCCGCCTATGCCGACGACATCATACTGTACCTTCGAGACATACGGGGAGATATGGGCCCTATACCCCAATTGTTTGAGGACTTCAGGGAGATCTCAGGCCTTGCTATAAGTGGACCCAAGTCATATGGGTTCACTTTCAGGAATACAGACTCTTCCACTCCCCTGCCCTTCGCTCCATACGAATTCCAGATGTCAGGTACTACCTTCCGATATCTGGGGATACACATCTACAGGGACGCTGACATGATGATTGACGGCAACCTCGGCAGAACCATGAGAGCGCTGAAAGCGCAAATTCAGTTCTGGCTGACACTGCCCCTCTCTGTTGCTGGCAGAGTGGCCATCTCCAAGATGGTAATGCTCCCTCGCCTAGTTTACCACTTCACCAACCTGCCCTTCCTGATCCCAGCGGCGACGTTTCGGCATCTCGACACGCTGCTCACAGAACTTGTGTGGGGATACGGGCGCCGACGTATAGGCCTCGCCAAACTGCAGCTCCCCTCAGCTTCCGGTGGCATGGGCCTCCCAGACTTTAGGGCGTACAACTATGCGTGCCAACTACAATGGCTGGCCTACTGGGTGGCGGGCCGCAACCTTCACGAGCTCAATATGACAGAGAGGGAACATGAAAGAGGGGACATACACAAGTTGCTCCTACCCCATTCGGACATACCGAGACATGCCCCACCACTCCTCCGGCTGGCGGTGTCATATTGGCGGAAGGCAGTGAAATACACTTCCCCCACAACATCTTATGCCCCCACGATCCCGCTTCTGGGCATCCCACTGGGCTCGGGTACACTGACAGCAAACAAACTGACGCAGTGGCAGGACATAGGGGTGTCCCACGTGGGTGACCTGTTCGCGGAGGGACGCCTACTGTCCTTCACAGACTGCAGGGCTATGCATAGCGTCCCTAGAGGCTCATTCCTATTACATGCAGGCCTCAGACACTATATAACACACACCTGGGCGCCTGAAGGCCAGGAGCCAGCTACCAACCCCCTGATTACAATGCACTACCTCATGGGCACGGGCAGCCACCTGACCAAATGGCTCACTGCTAGCATAAAAGCAGGGAGGGCAACACCACTAACAGCACTCAGGTCAGCATGGGAAGGAGACATTAGTAGGCCGCTGAGGGACAAAGAATGGGAACGCATCCTCCAGTTCCCCAAGAAGGTAGCTAGAAACCCCAAGTACAAGTTTATTCAGCTGATGCTGCTGCATAGGGCCTACCTGACCCCACATCGCCTGCATACGATGTTTCCCGACGCGAGCAGCAGCTGCCCCCGGTGCGACGCTGACGACGCATCACTAATACACATGCTCTGGCAATGCCCAAAGTTGGGTCATTACTGGGCCACCGTGGCTGACTCGCTTGAGAGTGCCGGTGCCCTATCCCGATCGCTCACCATAGAACACGCACTACTAGGATTGGGCCCGTCAACACGCACAAGGACCGTGGCGGCACGTTTCACAGACCTGGCCCTACTACTAGCAAAACGAGCAATAACGATGAGGTGGAAGTCCCCCAGACCCCCTGACCCGGATTTCTGGAAAACAGAGGTGATTAGGTGGGGCAAGGCAGAGGGCGAGGCATTGCAGCGAGAGGAACACAGAGGTCTCAGGAAAACACTGATCTCCCTGGACTGGTACGCGGTACTGGGGACTTTCGAGACTGGGGGGGTAGAGGAAGAGGAAGGGGGGGACACAGATGACTCGATACAGGCGGGATGCTGGGGTCCGGCCCCCTAGGACATTCATGATGTATGGTGCACTGTGCTGGGGTACGGGGAACCCTGAACCATTGACAGTGCTATGGCCACCAGCCACTGTGTGTGGGGTGAAAAGAGGAATAGTCAGAATCACTGTACTTTACGGAGCAACAGGTGACCAGGATGTAATAGTCACATTTACTCGCATATGTGGGGAGTGCCGGGAGGGGTTTTACCGGGTGGGGGAGGGAGCGGGTATGTTAGGGGATTGTTCAGTTGCTGTGATTTCAGACGAAAATGGAAAATCAAGGATACTACACGCTTGTGAATACTGAGCAGACTTATGAATGTGACGTACAGATTATTGCTATGCCCGAGTATGTATGTAACTGCTCCAATTACTATGCTAATAAAAAGATTTTCAAAAAAAAAGTATCTTGGGGTGTGGATTCACAGGGACCCTCAGGAGGTCATTAGGACAAATTATGGTACAGCGATATCTAAGCTTGAAGATCGGGTGGCCAGGTGGATCTGCTTACCTCTAAGGTTCGCTGATAGGATCGCGATAACTAAAATGGAAGTGCTGCTGCCAAAATGTTTGTATCTGTTTGTAAATGTACTGATTACCATTATGCAGCAATTTTTTACTACATTACGATCCCTGTTGATTACTCTCGAATGGGGGGGCAAGACGCAGCGAGTCAGCTGGGAGACATTAAAAAAGCTGTATGCGTTGGGCAGATTCACAGTACCAGACATGCACCTGTATTATTTGTGTGCACAAGCACAGTTTGCCTATTATTGGCAAAATGCACCGCCATTCACACCGCATGTTGCAGTTGAAGCCGGTACTGTTCACCCCATACCTTTGAAGGCAACGATTGTGAATACGTACTCTGTGTTTGAGTGAGATGAGATACACAGTAAAATGCACAGCTTGAGCATGGTATACGCTGGGAAAGCTTGTTCAGCAGCTTCCGTTGTATGTTCCAGCAATGCCTCTCCATCATGCTGAGCTCTCGATGACCGGGGAAACTGGGGCCCTTAAAGTCTTGCACGCTGATGCGATGCGTACCATGGGGGATGTGTTCCCGGGTGGGACATTTATCACCTTACAGGATTTCACGAAAGATGGGGCGAATTAGGCTATGTCCACTTTTATTTACACTAGGCTTCGGTCTGCTATGCGTGGTTTATATCCATGCTTCCATGAGGAACCCACAGTCCTGGGGGCGCTGCAGCTCATTTACACTGCACAAACAAACTAGATTAGTATCGCGTCTACTCTGCTTCGCAGCTGGATGAAGGTGCAGAGACAAGTTCTAGGGATAAATGGAATGCTTGCCTCCCACAGCCTCTAAGGATGACGAATGGGAGGAATGCTGTAGGATGACTGGTTGTTTTGGGGTTAATGGGAATTTCAAACTTATTACAAATACATTCATCAGATGTATTATACACCAGCGCAACTTTATAAATATGGTCTAAGGGAATCGAATCGTTGTAAAAGGTTCGGTGCTGATAACGCCGATTTTATGCATCTAGCATTGTCATGTCCGAAGGTGGCTACTTTCTGGGGTAATTTAGTGACCGCTTTAACTGAAATGGTGGGTGACGCTATAGTATGTGATGCAAAAGTATGTTTGCTGGGTAACCGATCTAAAATTCAGTCAAGTGTTCTTAAACTGGTGGCACCGTTGATGCAGCTGGCCAGAGGCAGAGTAGCAATAAATTGGGATGGCAGTTTGGCACCTACGCTGAAACAGTGGCTGCATGAGGTTGTTTATTGCCGTGACCAACTCACTTGTTATGAAGAAGAACTGCCAACTGCTTCAAGGCCACGAGATGTGTGGGGTCCGTTTACTGCCTACATGTTGAACCACTCTGAAGACGGTTGAATAACATTGTATGGACAAACTACTATTGATGAATTGTCTTGACTCCCTGAATTCATGTTTTTAATTTGCCTTATGTACTGATTCTTTTTAACTACAGACATGTATGAGGTACAGAATGAGTTTACAATGTACAGCTGCATTTTTTTTGTATGTTTGAAAATGTATAAATAATAAAAAAGATTTAAAAAAATATTTACATGTCCTGGAAGTGAAAAACCTCCAAAGTCATTTTTTCACAGAACAGTCTGGCTCTCCCACAGAAAAGCACAGGGTTACATTATACATCCTTATAATGCATACCATCACTTTAGGGCTAGGTATCAAAATGATTCAAAGACTCATTGGAATAGGAATTTGAACACCAACCTAATTGCCAAATTTTATTTTTTAATTGCCATTTTGAAAACATCACTTTTAAAAAGTTTACATTTCCCTGCCCAGGACAAACGTGCCTTTCTGCCAGTGTCTAGGGTCGCCTGACTGTTAATGGCTCCCCTGTTGGGTGAAGTGTATTCCTCCAAAATAGTGGACAAAGGGCCTTGGTGTGGAGATGTGAGGGTCTTCTGACAGGATGGCAGGGGAGAAGCTGTGCACCTGCCCTGATTGCATTTCAAAGGGTAGCCTGGGTGCTGTACTCAACCCTTCTTAGCTTCAGGAAAAGCCTACCCTGTCACTGGCAGATGCAGCTCACACCTGAGCCGCCCTGCCCTTTGCTTCAAAAGCCAGTCTGGAGACAAACCAAAGGGAAAGACAAGAAAAGACCAGAACCAGTTTTAGGGTTAGACAAAAGGGTGACCGGCACCTACAGACTGGTACTGGTTATAAAAGTAGGCCAAATGCTCAGAGTAATTTCAGTAATTTTGCGTTTCGCTTTGATTCAGAATTACAGCAGACATCCTCGTGTCCATTGGAGGCAAGAGGGCATTTTTGCTCAAAGAAATAGGGCTAAATGCAGAATGAATCTTCTTGCAGAATTCTTAGAGAAGTCCGCTACACAGAATTACAAGAGTTGCACCCACCCCTATGTAAAAGTTGTATGCTCAGAACCTCAAATCCGAGCACTCCTGGCGCTGTAAAGGTTCAGAAGGACTGTCTTGCAGTCTGAAAAAAATTATTGGACCAGCTTGTCTTAAATCCAGGACTGCAGAAGTGACTCCAAGGGTATGGTCCAACTACCTTTCCTTTTTGTACTGTATTTTGCTTTACCCCTATTGAAACAATGCTAAAATGTACAGCTGCCAGGAAAAGTATTTTGTGTGATAATCTTTATTCCTGTCTGTACATGCATGACCCTTTTTAGCTTTTAGCTTTTTACTCTTTATTATATTTTTAATCATGTATTGTTGCCCAGTGTATGACTAGTATATGTTTTCTTCCTTTATGAATTCTCTGAGATCATTTGAGTCTGTTTTTTTAGATTAATTGTGTATGTAATGAACTGTTTTTATGTCTATGCTTGTGTGATTTATATTTTCAAATCGAATAAAAGCTTATGACTTGCCTTGACTCCAAGGGTCAGTTGGCTGGCCTCCTGCTTGACCTACAGGGACAATAGCTTCAAAAGACCTTTGCTGATTTTCAGATGGCCATATCCAACTGAATCTGACCTGCTCCCTTCTGGTGGTCTCTGTGGGAGTGAGTTATGACCCTCAAGTGCTGTCCCCAAGGTCCTCTCCCTGCTTAACTGAAGGTTTAAGCTGATCGGACTCAGAGCCTTGCTGAAAGCTTTACTGGGTCAGATGCCAAGCAACTCCACTCCACAGAGCCTTTCAGTGGAGCTGAAAGCGGACACCAAGCAACACAGCTCCACCAGATACGTCTCGCAGGCCCCCCCACACCAAAGTCAAGGTAAAACTTCCAACAGGCTGAACCTGGCCCTTTATCTGACCCACGCTCGATCGTGGCTGGCTTCAACTTGTGACTTTGTCCTGGTCCTGCGTGACTAGATATCTGCAATTGGAGCTTTGCCGCTTTGGAGCTATTTTTACCTAAACATTCAACAACTCAAAACTCCACTCCTACTAATTGCATTTTTGTTGTTTTGGTGACATTTAGTTTTTTCAAATATGGACTATTTTTCTAAATCAAATTGGGACGCTTATTGTGAATTCACTGAATTACTATTAGAGTATTGCGTAACTACTTTACACAGTGCTTCCATGTTAAGCCTGACTCCTTATGTGCCAAGCTACTAGAGGGCTGAACTGCAGTTTAGTGACTTTTGTGGTTCACTGACCAGGATTGTGGCTGCAGCTTGAGTAGGGATCCACCCCTTCAAATGATCTTTTTTCTTTCAAATGGTTCCCTGAATTGACAGGGTATGCTGCTGGCTAAATGCCACACAATGAAAAATGATCATACAATGTTGCATATGCCACCATTCCTAAAACCAAAATGCACTCCATCTCATAACATGTACAGCACAAGCTCTGAATCAAACTGGCCTGCTGTAGATTATCCAATTAGGCATCACACAAAAATGATCTAATATTGCACACCTCCACACCAGTTTAATATGTCCATCACATTTGGATTGCACCCACTAGATACTAAGCAACTTCATCCCCAATCCAAAAATGCCATCCCAGCACAAGGCAGAATTGAATATTGGGGACCATTTACTCCAGTCCTTGATCTTTTGCCATCTACAGGATTAGGCATTCCAAAATGTTGCTTTGTTTCATGATTCCTGCTTGGAATTCGAGGTGTATTTTCACAACATTCACTGGATGGCCATGGTAATGAGAAACCAGTAAGTCAGATAAGCATGCAGCTTGACACCAGGCAACATCTGCAAATCAATCGCATTCTGGTGCCACTTGTCAACACGGACATTGTGTAGGAGGATAAAGTCAGTGACACAGCGTAGTGGTTATAAAACCAGTTGTCGCCGTTCGAACTTGTAAGATGTTAAGAGCAAGAAGTCCAGGTTTGAACATTTGACCAGTAAGTTTCACCTTCAGAAAATGAAGGTTCTGTCCTTCACAATTCTACAATTATTATATCATATTAATACATGACCCAAAGTGGCATAATGCAAAATACACACAGAGCCATATATAAAATAGTTTAAACAGACATTCGCCCTCCCCATTGCATTAACCTGATGGTACACCTGGACATTAATAATTCACCAAAGGAAATGTACAATATGGTGCCTAAAATGCAATCTCTAAACAAGTCCTAGTTAGATCACTGCACAATGGTAAACCTATGACCATACTTGATTCCCATGGCAATTTTAAAGGACGATAGTGATGGTCCTGCATTGGAAGCACACTCCCATTCACCTG
Organism: Lissotriton vulgaris; assembly: GCF_964263255.1. NCBI lineage: Eukaryota > Metazoa > Chordata > Amphibia > Caudata > Salamandridae > Lissotriton > Lissotriton vulgaris. Next base: position 825,238 of record NW_028247922.1, on the reverse strand, counting down.
TATCAATGTGCCTCCTGATTAATTTCGCTTGTCCTGCTGTCTGAATTATACACTAATGTAGCACCCAGGCTCTATTAATACTACACACCCATATGAACAGCGGAATACACACCAAGCCCATACCCGTTCTAATTGCGGGATCAGCACTACACCAATGACTAACTTTAAACGACATTTATCTTGTTTGTACTGACCCTTGTGTTGGTCTTGCCCAAGTGCACCATCATGTACTCATGACCAATTTATTAAGGCTTACTTTTATTTTCGGGTTATGAATTTGTCCTCTACTGCTAGTTGTACTAGTCACACGCTCACACATGGACCTTGCGGAACTAGGAACCCTTTCCAAGAGGTGCGGCCTATGTAATTGAGGGCACAGCCTAAAGCTCAAACTATAATCCTGTGCTTTACCCAGCATGTCACCCGACCGTTATTTGAGTGACTGAGGTTGGTTTTTTTCACCCAGACATAACACTCATACAGAATATATAACTAAAACAAGCAAGACCTATTGCCTCTGCCAATGCTAGTTACCTGTGCCAGATAAGTGATCGCCAACGATTTTGTTGTGAATATGTAGAATTGGAAGTGTTCCAATTCTGAAATTAAGAGCCTCTGAATGGAAAATTCCTAAGGTCTGTGGAAGGAGTTTCAGCCTTGAGTGTCTCAATGTCACCAGTTCTCCCCTTCACACCACTCCACACATCTTCCTGTAATCCTTCATATGCCTATCTCACGTCATGCCTTTTCACTCCAACACCTTCTTTTCACTCTCGCCTTCTGTATGCACTTCTCATCTCCTCCACGCCACATGCACAGCCCACCAAACACACAGAAGCACTGCATTCTCTTCCACTTTGACAGGTTCCATAGTTCATCGGCTTCATAAACTTTACAACAGTTAAAATTGGCACATATTGGAACATCGCTTTGGGAACTTTGAAGAAAGGACAATGACTGAATAGGCATGTAGTCTGCATATCTTTATGACCCACTGACCGAGAAACTCACCCTGCCTTCAGCTTCAACATACAATTGTGTGTAGTCAAACATCCACTCACAGCCTGAACACTGACATCAGGAGGAGACTCAGTTCAAAGTATGTATTAAAAAAAGAGCCATGTGTTGCATAAAAAAATACAGAAAGAATATATTGAAAAAGCAAATCCTCTTAGGAAGTGGAAGTAAGTAATACTAGTAGGTAATATGTGAGAAAGTGGATTATTAGTCGGGGTGGATTGGTGTCCACCACAAGTAATATAGTCACTATATTGTTAGGTTCAGTCAAAGGTTTCAGTAACATAAATCTGAGCTCAACTTCTTGTAGCGGGTGCACAGAGCGGACAGTTTCATCTTCGAGAAAGCATTTAGAAGTACCAAAACAGTAAGATAAAAAATGTCAAAAACACAACAATATAAATCCCACTCCTGTTCATATCAATCAATCAGGTGTTTGTGAACCGCTACTACTCACCCATAAGGGTCTCAAGACGCTGGGGGTGGGGTTGCAGATTCCAGTCCATCAAGGAGGGGGGTCTGTCGAAGAGCCAGGTTTTGAGGTTTCTTGCGAAGATGGGGAGCGATGTCTGAGGTGGAGCAGGAGGTCGTTCCAGGCTCTGGCTGCGCAGAAGGAGCAGCCTCCCGATCTGGTCTTTCTGGTGCAGGAGACCACGGCGTAGGAGAGCTGGGCTGATCGTAGGGTCCTTTGGGGTGCGTGGAATATTTGGCTGTTCAGGTATGCTGGTCCGATGTTGTGGAGGTCCTTGTGAGCGTGGGTTAGCATCTTGAAAGTGACTCTAGCTTCGATGAGGAGCCAGTGGAGTGTGAGCAGGTGCAGGGAGATGTGGCAGTGTCTTGGCAGGTTGAGGACCAGTCTTGCGGCGGCGTTTTAGATGTTCTGTAGCTTGCAGGTGAGGTTTTTGTTTATTACAGCATAGAGTGTGTTGCCGTAGGCGAGCCTGCTGGTGACCAGGACGTGAGTGATGGTCTTTCTGTGTTCGAGTGGGATCCATTTGAAGGTCTTATGTAGGAGGCGGAGGGTATGGAAGCAGGAGGACGAGACTGAGTTGATCTGGCGGTCCATTTTGAGCTCTGAGTCCAGGATGATTCCCAGGTTGCGTGTGTGGTCGGTGAGGGTGGGCGGGCTTCCAAGGGCGGAGGGCCACCAGGTGTCATTCCAGGCGTCGGGGTTTGGGCCCATGATGACTACTTCTGTTTTGTTAGTGTTTAGTTGTTTAGTTTATAAAAATTAAAAACAAAATGTAATAAGCAAAATGACACCCAAACGACAAAAATCCAGTAAGGGGAACAGGAGTTAAGATTTTATTTTAAGATTTAAGTGGAAAAAGTACACTGCCCCAATGGGATTCAATAATCATGGTAGACTAGGACTTAGCATATTTTGAGGTCGACCATGATGGCCTGCCAAACTGATACATCTAGTAGATAGAACCTGCAAGGGCCTGGAACTAAAGAAGTTAGAAAATGTTTTAAGCCCCAATCTGAAAACAGACTTTGTTGTTTTTGAGGAAAAAAAGTTTTGCCCACGCTGGACAAAGCTGAAATGTTAAGTGAAAAGTGATACGTAAACAAATAGAGGCATTGCTGAATAAATCATACATTCACCGCCAGTCAAAAGAATGGGTTAAACGACCCAGTTGCAGGAGTAAAATCAGTGCATGGAACTAGTGCTTTGCCTCCAGAGATCAATGCATCAGTCACTGTATCATTCCTGCTGCGTCTTGTGAGAGCGATGCATTCCCCAACTGCATGGCAGAAGGCTGTGTATCACTCAACTCTGGACTCCGCCACCAGTCTTCAAAAGAGATGCATCGCCTTCACTGTGTGGAGAAGATAGATCCATCTCATTGCATGAGACCTGAAAAGATACTTTGTTCACCGTAGCCTGCCTGGGTCCCATAGCGAGCCTGCGCTTGCCTGAAGTTGGCCCAAACTTTGACTTTGCCCCGGTCCAGCGCGATCTAAAGTAACCTTTCAGCGTTACTTGCTTCTTAGCATTTTACTGAATTATTGTTCTATTAAAATTCAATGTCTCAACTTCTATACATTGGATTTTAGTCTTGTTTTGTTTGCAATATAAACTATTTGTGAACACAGGTTATATTTTAATGTGTACTTAGCTTACCCTGGCTACGATTGTGGATTCTGCTTGGGCAGGGTGCATACCTTTGTCAACTGGAAACATAATTTCTAACACTTCTGTATCGCCTTCAGCAAGCATTGGCAAAGTCAGTATGTCTCACCTATGGGATCTGTTGGCTTTGCTAGTGCTTATTTGCCAAGGCTATACAGCTTCGAAGAATTAAACCGATCTAAGGAAGCAATACATGGAAGAGCACATACACATCATGAGGCCCCATCAGGAGGTGTGTGCATGCGTGAGGACATATGCCTCCATAAGCATCAATATGCATGCAAATGGTTTCTGAATGACAGTGACGCCATTTTATTCTTTTTTTTATTTACCAATCCAAGATGGGATACACCACTTAAAGCAGAACTTATTTAATTAATTTCCACTTAGGCATTTGAGCATTTCTTAAAGCAGAATGGTTGGGTGTTAGAAATCGGGTTACTGGAAACACCAAATTATCTATGATTTATGCTCTTGTAGCTTCGCACAGAGTTGTCAGGCTTAAGAGGCAATTTGTAAATAGTTCTGCAGCACTTCAAACAGTAATAAAGTGAAAACACACCACAAAAAGGATCCCACACTAGATCAGAAAAATAGAGTACATTATATTAAATAAAATAAGACCCAAGTGATAAAGATCCAATCATTTAAACCGACGATATGCAATTTTAAAGATGCAAGTGAAAATAACACCAAAAAGCACAAAATGTCAACTAAAAATATCTGGTCCCGCCAGACCGGGACAAAGTACAAGTTCAGGCAGACTAATGGAGCATGATCTGGCTACAGGGACCCATTTAGGCCTACTGAAGTAGAGTGCCTTACATGCTGGTTGCGGAGCATTGCGAGGTCCAAAATCTAGATGCATCATGCAGCCAAGGGGATGTGTCTGTTCCAAAGAGTTGTGAGGCTACAGTGCAAGATAGTAGTAGAGAATTCAATTGAATAAGGCTTGCGATGCATAGTCCAGCATCAAGGATGCATTGTGCAGTCGAGATGGTGTGTCAGTTCCGAGGAGCAGTGAGGCTGCAATGCGGAATCCTGGTGCCGGGAAAAGTCCCGACAGCAGAGGTGATGGGTCAGTTCTGCTTAGGGTTGTGCCACACAGCAGAGATGTCTTGGTTCTGCTGGATCCATAGATGGGCTACCAGAGCACCCTCAGGCCCACTTCCAATGGTACAGGACTGGGAAGGTACCACTCGGCAGGGTAGGACTCACAGCTGCAGAGTCCAGCTGCTACTTAAAAGAGACTTGGCCCTTGGAGTCACTCTGGTGGTCCTGGGTACAGGTTGCAGATGAGTCGTCCTTACCCGGGTAAGAGGGCAGCAGGTCAGCACAGCAGCAGCCGTCAAGCAGAGTGGCAACCCATTCAGCAGCACAGTAGTCCTTCTTCCAGAGTCTTCCACAGGCCCAGAAGAGTAATGAAGAGTTGGTGTCTGAGGTCCAATATTTATACCTGGTGCCTCCTTTGAAGTGGAAAAGCTTCTAGAGTTTCTCTTTGAAGTGCACAGGTATCCTGCTTCACCTGTCCTGCTCCAGACTAACTACAGGGGGTATGCTATTCAAGTGTAAGCAGGGCTGTGCCCAGCTCTGCCTTCCCAACCTGCCAGTGATGGTCCACCCAGGGACACGTAAACTTTTGTGTGTGACTGTGCATGTAGAATACATAAAGTCCAACTGTCAACTACATCCAGTCAAGTGACACAGTGTCAAGCAACAGGCACTAAATGGGTAAGGCAGGAAAATGCCAAATTTCTAAAAGTTGCATTCTCAAAATAGTCCTTTAAAATTCAAATTTGCCATCAAAGGGGATTCTTCGTTACAATTTCAAAGACATCAAACAAACTGTACCTGCTCCCATTTTAAAGATACAGCTTAATAAATATAATAAGGTAACTCTGATGATATCCTATGCGAGATTCAGGCTTTGCAATAGTGAAAAACAATTATGAATTTATTGAACATCAGGACATGTAAAACTTAAAAGTACACATCCTACTTTTTAAATACATTGCACCCTATTTGTGGGCTCTTTAGGACCTACCCTAGGAGTGACTTGTATGTATTAAAAATGAAGGTTTAGGCCTAGCAAAAGGTTTATTTGGCCAGGTTGCAATGGCAGTTTAAAACTGCACACACAAGCTGCAATGGCAGACCGGATACATGTTTAAAAGGACTACTTAAGTGGGTGGCATAATCAGTGCTGCAGGCCCACTATTACCATCTAATTTACAAGCCTGGGGCACACACAGTATCACTTTACTAGGAAATTATAAGTAAATGAAATATTCCAGGTGGGGACAAGCCAATATTATCATGTTTTAAGGAGTGACAACGCGCACTTTGGCACTGGTAAAGTCCTCAGAGTCATAAGGCCAACAAAAACAAAATCAGAAAAATATACAGGAGTAAGGCAAAAATGTTTTGGGGAAGAACACCTTAAGGCTGACAGGTCTAACATCGGGCAGCAAATAGGAGTTGCAGGCTACCCAGACAATCTATACTAAAAATAAAATAAAGTATTTTAAGGATCAGAAGGTGTGAGTTAGCAAAGAAGGTAGAGGTGGGGGAACCAATGTATGGTGTTCGAGTGGAACAATGGGCAAGCAAAAGTTAAATAGAAAATCAGAGCATAGAACGTGTGGGGTAATGTGGGTATCAAAGCAAATCATGAGGGAAGGGGGAAGTGATGGGGAGCAACAGAGTATGGAATACATTTTTGTGGGGGGAGATAGCACAAATGGGGCATGCCTAGAAAATATGAGCACTCTCATAGCTTGCTGAAAGACAAAGGATAAAGTAGTTCTGTTAAAGTGATTAACGGTAGGGTAAAACATCAGTCACTCAAATGAGTGGCAAAAAATGCTTTGATCCAGAGTACAAGCACAAGAAGAGAAAGTCAAGCCATTAAATTACAAGCAAACAAATTAGAGTGACAATAAATATAGCTAGTGGTAAGCAATGGGCTGGCTCTAAGCCTACTATGGTTGTGCTTTGTCCGTAGACAGCCAAAAGGTGTCGAAGGCAAGACCTAAAAACAAAGGTGTTTCAGTGGCTGTGAAATGGTCATTCTCAAATGTTCCTCTGGAGAAAGTAAAACGTACCTTTTTTTACGTTCAACTGGCTCGGATATCATTGCACACACTAAACACAGTCCTGTACGGGAAGAGAAAGAAAGTAAGGATTATTACTGAAGAATTTACACAAACCAACCATGAAACATTGGCTTCACAATATTATGCATCAAACAGATCACTGTGTGTATTGCACATGTGAATGTAGAAAGAGAAAAAAACGGCATGAAAATGTGAGCATAGTTTACAAATAGTATCTAGATGTACAGAACTTCTGATGGTGAACCCCCATGAAGGAAGCGGACTGGTAGGCGCAGTGTGCATATGTGTGGGTAAAGCCCAAATTCATAGTGGGACTTGATCACCTTTTTTTAACAGATTTTATTGATCCTTTTTCAATCACAGCATAGCAGTTCAAATCATAATTTGTTATGGACTCATTCCTTATATCAACTTGTGAATACGTGTCAGAGTGGGCCAAAACCTCAGCCAGCATTGGCTATATAACCTTGATTATCCCCCCCCCTTCCTGCGAGTTGTCGATATAATGATTTGTGTATGGGGCGCGGGGATTGTATATGTAAGAAGCAATCTGAGTGCTTTTGTGGGGCATCGCAATGTAGAGGTAGTATATCAGTCAGTGGGGTCAATCTTACATGGAAACTGTATGAGTAGTGTTGATTCTGGTGTCCTACATGTATCAGGGGATGTTCCTTATGGGCTTTCTCCTTCTCCCTCTTGGGTCTCTAAATCTGGGTGCTCTAGGTCATGCATGAGGGTCTCCCAGGCTCTGGGCATCTCCAGGTTTTGCAATCCTCTTTTAGCCTCCCTCATCAGTACTCGCCCCTCACACCCCACCCATTTCAGGAGTTCTTTTTTCCAGGTGGTCAGATTAAGGCCTCTTGTGGCTTTCCAGTTCCTGGTTATCTCACGCTTTGCTCGCACAAATACCAGGTCTTAGAATTTACTGGTGACTTTGGTTTTGGATGTATTGGGGAACCATCCTAGGAGGAGTGTGGCTCACTGATTAGAGCGGCAGACCCTGATGCAGAGGTCTGGCCCGGGACCAGGGTTCAATTCCCGACGCGGCAGGGTCCTGAGCCCAAAAAAAATGTCCACGGACTCGATAATTCGCGCCTCGGTGCCAACTCTAATCATGGGGTCCCACGCTGCAACTCTGGGCAATAGCTTGCTTAATCTCCACTACGGCGGCCCACCCGCTGCGGGATGCCTGGCTTTCACCTTGGGGATGCTCAGTAGGGGTTCTCACAGGGAAAAAGCCAGGACGGGTTCCCAAGGCAAGCGCCCTGATGCCTTCGGGTGATACGTGTGCTATATAAGTCGCAATACATTTACATCCTAGGGAACCATCCTAAGAGAGTGGTGGGGGGAGCATGGGTCCTCTATTGACAACCTCATTCACAGTTTGCACTACCCCTCCCAGTATCCCTGCAGCTGGGTGCAGCAGGACTTGCTCACCCTTGCACAAATAGATGCACCAGCTTGATCTGTGCAAGTAAGTAGCAGGAACAGGGGAATGCATGAAGTAGACTGATATCATAAGACCCCTGCCTTACGAACCAAGACCTGTAGGGCTATAAAGAGCACAGTCTTACAATTTTAGCTTAATCACTATTCAGCGAGGAGTGGTAAAGTAATATTTGCATTTCGAAAGAACGTATCTTCAGGGACAAAACAGCACAAGTCTTGTGCTGTCCTCCCCACCATCGCACAATGAGGCTCCTTGTAAATCGCAGCCTTGCATACTGTGCTGACCATTTCTCAAGGCTGTGGTGTGCACCATTAGTACCTCAGCCACACATCAAAGCTTTCTGACTCGCGACTATCATATTACCTCAAATTACCAGGACAATTTGGCAGAAGTTCTTAGCAAAGTAACAGTTCATGAAGACTCCAAGAGGTCAGAGATCAGCAGCTCAACTTGCTTTCTAATTTTTACTAACTATATGGACAAAATGTAATTTTTCTTAACAAGTGTCAACCTTATGTGCCTTGCAACTATGCTTCAGAAAACCAAATATATTAATTTAAAAAAAGCTTTCACCTATCTAAGCCTCTTAAGTACCGAGCTATTACATATGTGAAGCATTCCACCATATTTTGTTCATCTGTGTACCTCAAAAACAAAATAAAGAAGGCATTACCACATTGAAATCAATGGCCCTGCCAGTCTTGGACTAGAAGCTCAGCCACGCCCCTTTGCACACTAAGAAAATACTTCCTGATAACCGGCCTACCCATAGTTCACTGAAGTTACTTCTTTTCCAAAGTTTACACCCTCGTACATTTTTTCCTTTTATTTGGCTAAATTTAATTTCTAACAATTGATTTACTATTTTCTCACATATTCTTTGTGGAATTGTTTGCTCGCAGATTTGAAACTAGATGGAGGTTGGCAAATTTGTTTCCCTCATACCCTTAAAGCGGAATGAAATTCCTAATTTTAACAAAAACCTACACACAGAAAACTGCAAATTAAGGGTGACAATTCTTTTATTCATAAGCAGTCCTCTACTTGTTGGTCATCAGTAGCAGTGGGGTTCTTAAGCCCAGATAAAATGGGGTTACCGTCTTTCTATATCTTTTCTACTGAAAGAGATTATGCCATTAGATATTAATGCTGCTATGCTGTCTGAGCAGCATCCTTCAGTTTAGTTTTTTGCTCTGTGCTTTTAGTTACAGTACGTATTTTTTCATAGAGGTGAGAATTAAAGGGCAACATGAATAATAAATTGCAAACTGGGGGCATGGCCAGCCACCAAAGATGGCGATACATATCGTTAAGGTCTCAGTGGATTTGCCAAAAACGTCCCACATAGGAGTCCAAAGAGCGAGCAAGGATACAAAAAAATGGAAGAAATGAGACCCATGATGGGGTCACTGGCCATGCAACTGAGAATCACTGCCTGAATTCTGGAGGCCGATGGATTCGAGGAAAGATCAACATTCAACGCCTACCAAAAGACGAGGCCCCGTATAGAAAGCGCTGACAAGATTGGGGGAACACTAATGCACATGCATTTGAGAAGACGTGGAAGCTCGATCAAGAGAAGTTTGATGGGAGGTCTGCAAGATATTAAAAAGAGGGTTCCTTGGCCTTGGGAGATCAACCCAAAGAGAGTGGGGAGGATGATTCCAATGAGGCGGTGATGCCAGTGGATCAACAGACCCCAAGCAGCAAAGCCATGGCTATAACAGCCAGATGCAGCTGAGGCTATCCAGACAGCCCCTCCCCTCCTCACCTCACCCATCCCCCCCCCCCACACATCTGCCCCACGCCTTCTCATACCGGCATAAGGGCAGAAATAAAGATACCATATTGAGGGGAAGAGGTGTGAGGCGCAAGGAGCAAAACTGTCAGAACTGAGTGACCAAAAATGACAATGGAAAAACCCATAAGACACTGGAAGAGAGCATAGTGAAATCAACTTTCGGAAGAACAAGCATATGGGCTCATACTTACAAGTATAAAGAGACATGAAAGCGAAAACAAGCATTTGCAATGCAATAGGTCTCACATTAGTAACAGGTTGAACTATTTGCGCTGCTAATAATAATGCAACACCAGTAACTCAAACATTTAGTAATGCGAGACATATTGCATTACAAACGCTTGTTTCTTCTGGTTTCAACATAGACCAGGAGTGGCACCTGCTGACTAGATAGTAACACATCAGCAGGAAGAGGTACACCTGCATGAGCGAAGGTGGCCATCATTTCTGTTGACATGTGACTGGAAAACCTTTCAGCTTATTTGTGGCAAAGAAGAGGACAACATTCCTAGTCCTATGAAGTTGGAACTGTTCATTTACAAGTTCGTAAACTATGAAGGCTTGGTCAGTGACCTTCATCTGTGCCGACATGTTGGTGAGTCAGTCGTGTTAAGCCACTGAGATTTCTAGCAGGAGTTTAGTGGCATGACATCCAGCTAATTTACAACACTGACCATATAAGCAAGTTCGCCCGTCTTTACACTACACTTGGCCTTCAACCAGATTGACTTTTTTCCAAGGCTCAGTGTTTAAGATCAAAACTAAAGCCACAAAGTTGGGGGGGAATAGCATTGAATTGGACAAATGTGAGAACATGCTGGATCCCAAGGATGCAGTCACATTTATCTGACAACTAGGACTGATTTGGCCGTAAAACATTTTTTTGATGGCGACTGCTCTGTACAGGAACACATGGATTTAACATTTTTATAAAATTGCTCTTTGACCTTGCAAACTTTTAGGGGGCAAACTGATGATTAAAACAAGCTGAAATGAATAGGATAATCACTATTAATTGTGAAATAAATAGTCCACATTTCCTCGGATACTCCAGGGTCAGCAATGTTTAGTGGGTCTTGGCGAATTATACCTCATTATGCGTCGTACCATAATATCGTTGGCACGATATCGTCTGACTTAAATAGTGTGTCCTAATTACCGTTTTTTAAATGCTGTTCCATTAGCGTTAATAATCCAATATCTACAACCAGTGGCATGCTGCTTTAGGAAACGATATTTAGAGCACAATATGTCAGACAATATTTCTGACAGCCATATTGTGACATATCACCGTTTGATTTTTTTAGCAGATTAGTTTCAATGACTGGATCTCCACTGACTTACACACTGGCCTTCTGATGCAGGCATCATGTGATGGTTGTTTCACGCATGCCCAGAAGGGCTGAAGCCATTCCAGATTTGTAGTCATCACATGCACGTGCGCCTTGCCCGGGTGACCTCAAAAGGTCATGTCCCTGGCCCATGCTAGACACCCCTGCATTGCAATATATGCTGACGCTTGTTCCTTTCCCAGAGGACTTAGCATTGCCCAATTGTTTGAGAAGAGATATGCAAATATTCTTTAGAAAAACAACTGATGTAAGAGGGCAGTAAATATCCTGTCAGAGTGTATACACTTCCCCAGAAGCGGCCACCAGCAGATCACGCACAGCCTAGATCTTGCATCTAAATAACATGACATTCCTATTTTTGAAATCAGCTTGGACTTTGTTGGAACACCGTAACAAATTCTACAGATTTATCACTTTATTTCTAACTTGTCCAAAGACGTGCACTTGAGATAATACCCAACAGGCTTGGGTTGGAGAAGTCATATTTACCCTCGAGAAGGTCTCAAGAATATTCCGCCCTTTTGGTCTTATTCCCATTCTGAAACACGGAGCATCAATCTTCCCAAAACACTTAACAGGATTTTTACGGCTGCTTAAATTATCGGATGTAAACCAAGTGTTTGAGTTCTGACATTAAACCTTGAGGGCGTTCAAGGAGCAAACTAGGTCCCGCTGAAGTGCACTGCCACTGCAAACATTTAATGACCCCCCCCCCGCCTACCTGTACCATATGGGCTTCACTGAGGCTCCAAGTCCCATTCCGGAAGCATTATGGAGGAGTATGTCGCCACACAGGCAGAACAGGGGAAGCCGATGGTCTCGAGCCACCCAGGGGCTGCGGAACAGCCCCGGAGGTCTTCTCAGGTGTAGTGGGAGCAGCGTCAACGCAAGCGTTGCTCCCCAGATAGCAATCCGGGATCTGGGTGCGACAGGATTCCCAGCAGAGACTTCATCATGGGACAAATAAGGAAGTAGTCCCTACAGGAATAGATAACGCCTAGCAGTGGAACAATACTGTAGTTGGTCGGTGCTGCTTCCAGCCGAAGGGAAACAAAACGGAAGTGCTGCATTGGACCTCAAGCCAACCATACGCCTGCTAACAAAATAAATGCCACAGTTAATGAATGGCAAGCGGCAGGAGAAACAACCGGCAAGAGGCAGAGTCTCACCCAAGTATACAGATTACCTGATGCCTCGTAGAGGCAGCGCATGCGCTGCCTATGCGAGACCTAAAAATACTATCCTCTGTAAAAGCGACAAGCTAAATTCTAAACTGTAGGAAGCAAAGGAAGATTGCCATAGAAAAGGAAACACAATGAAAGAACCTTCTAGAGACCAGTAAAAAAATAAGAAAAAATAAATAATATCCAAAATTCTTTACAACATCGGATATGAAAAGAATGCGTTGGAAGCTTGCAAGAATTCAAAAACCGCATACAGTACTCAGAATCAGGGAAGATCCTCAGACAGAACTGTCAGAAATTAGGAAGATTAGACCCTCACAAACCATCAACAACAAAGCAGAGGAAAAAAACATCTAAACAGTGAACGCATGCACACAAAGTAAAAGGGCAAAAAACAACTCCATGGATTCTATCCCATCCTAACTGGGGCCCAACAGATAATAGAGTCCATCCACACACCTCAAGAAAGGTCTACAAATGGTGACACTGCTAACCAAAAAAGACTTATGGACCATGTTTCACACCGGAAGGATGGAATGGGAAAAAAGAACTGAAGCAAGAACGAGAGGCAGTAAGCAGAACACTACTCCTGACTACTCACTCTTACTGTGGGACTCGCTAGCGCCGGGACACCTCCCCAGAGGTAGCTGTTCGCGCTCAACAAGTTTCTGTATTATTATTATTATTATTATTACCAAAAATGGTTAATGCCCTCAAACAAGACATTGACCATATAGCCCTTAGGCTGCATGATCTAGAACAAAATATAGACAGTATCGAAAAGACCGAGAAAAATACCAGCGACAAATTAACAGAGATGAAAAGCAACATAACATCTCTGCAGGAGAAGTGTGAAGACTTCAAAACCCATGCCAGAAGGGACAAAAAAAGATAAAGTTAACAGAAGACGCAAAAGTATCAGACTTAACAGACAATTTTTGTACAAATCCTAAAGCTTAAAGAAAAAGTGCTAGAAATATAATGAGATTGCAGAGGGGAACACAAAACGTAACTCCATCAGGCCAAGAAATACAGTATTTAAAATGGCATACTACCAGCAAAAAAGAAGGCCTGATTCAAGAAAGAAAGAATACCTCACTGATTTACCAAGAAGGAAAAATACTACTCCTCCAAGACATGGAACCACCAATATTTATGGAAAGAAAACTGCTTCATCCAATAGTTGAACTTGTCAAGCGAGGGCTCCGGTTTCGATAGACCTATCACTCAAATATCCAGTTTCAATTTGAAAGGCAGTACTATCAGGTAAAAGTGGAACAGGAAGGGTGGTTAATCCTGGAAAAGAAAACAGACTGAAGAAACAAGGAGAGCAGAAGATCCCTTGTCGGCTATAAACCCTCAAAGAGATAGCAAACTCACAGGAACATATCAAAGAGGATAGGTTGATCAAAAGAAAGACAGTGAAGACAGAAAACAAAGGAACAAAGGAATGTTAGGACTGTATACAATAGGTAACAATCAATAAGCGAGACCCTTGGCGCGTAGAAGGAATAAGATACAGGGGTAGGCTCTCAAGTAAGGGCTAGAAAAACTGAATTCAGACTGGAAGAGAAAAAACATCAAAAGTAATATCAAGAGGGCAGAGGCAAACATGAAGAACTTCACAGGACACGCCTGAAGGCTGGATAAATTAAGAAAGTGGGAGGCTACACTGAATGAGACCACTGGGGAGGCCAATGAGGTACCAGTTACAAAACTTTGGGTAGAAGGAGAAAAGGCAGAAGGAGGGAAAATCCTTTTGGATGACAAAAAAAGAGACATTTAAAAAAATCAAAACCGGTAGAAAAAATGTACACAACAAAATGGAGATTAAGAAACTAACATACGTTAGGGGAGGGAAATTGACAGCCTAACAGTCAAGGGTACATAGTAAACTAGAAGAAATCTGGACAGAGATGGTCTTACTCCCAAAACAAAAACCTTTAAAATTAGGTAAGTTAACAGGTTTAAGACAAATCATACAAGAGCCAAATAAGACTAAAGAGGTGATGATACTGCACACTGAGAGAAACTCTTGGAGATCGTCCTGGACAAAAATGGAGATACACATTTGTGAAATGTGGGTTGGGCATGCACTACATCCACAGTGTATGCACCAAACCAGAGTCAAGGCGTACTTAGAAAGTATTGAGTAAATTACAAGGTTTTGAAGATGGAGAAATGTTTCTAGTGGGAGATTTCTACAAAGAGGTGGATACAAAAATAGACCAGTTAGAAGAGCAATGTTGTAAAATCAGGCAAATGTTTCAAGATATGCAAGAGCTCATTCAAGATTTTGGCTGTTATACATGTAGAGGAAGACTTACCGTAAGAGAAAGACTACACCTAGTACTCTCACACCATTCAAGTAGACCAGGTTATACTGTTAAAGGAGTAATCTCAATATCAGCTCACTCATCTCGAACTGGTGAATTGATAGGGATTGACAGTGCAGAGAAACAGAAAACAGATTAGGAGGGAATTCTTATGCAATGCAGCCAAAAGGGATGACAGTGCACACCATAAAGTATTATTGCACACTAGACTCCACTACAGACATGTTTTGGGAAACACTGAAAGCTATCATTAGAGGTAAAATTATAGGACAAGTAGTGAAGACAAATATAATGGAACCTGTGCACAAAAGCAAGCTAGAAACAGACAAAGGGCCTAGTAGAGAAACATGAAAAACAGGCAACCAAAAAGAACTGAGAATAGTTGCACAACTAAGAAGACAGATGAACATATTAGTAAATAGATCAGAAAAAGCCCTTGGTGTTACCTCGAAGGACATACGAATTGGGAAAGAAAGCACATGTAGTACTAGCTATAACATTAAAGAACATACAAAATAGATAAGGGAATAGGTCAGTTGTAGATAAGAATAGGTAATTAACCTTGAGTTGCAGAGAGAAGGGGACCATATTACATATTTATGAGCTTCTACATGATGCTATATGAAGACTACTACTCACAAAAACAAAAAGTATTCCTATCAAACATACAACTTCCTAAGATAACGAAAAAAAACTGAGAGAACCCCACAGCCACTTACTGAGGAAGAAAACAGAAATGCCATAAAAAGGCAAACTCTAGAAAGGCCTTGGAGCCAGATGGATTAATGAGGAAATTTGATAACATTTATGAGTCTCCTTATCCTGAGAAGCTTGTTTCAAGATATAACTAACAAACGAAAGGGTTATTTATAATAATGAATGATGCATACAAGATAGCCTTTCAAAACAAGAAAAAGATTAGAGACACAGTTCATCACATACACTACTGAGACCACACATTGAAGATGACATTTGTAGTATCCGGACTTTCAGTAATCCTCCCAAACATAAATACCAATTAGGTATCATATGTAAGTGCCAGACATCTGACAATATATGGCGAGCCCATCTTATTCCCAAGAGAAGGATCCAGCTGGCTCAGTGAGTGTTGGATGCTGAAAAGGCATTCAACACCGAGATGAGAATTAAAAAAAAAATGTATTATGACTATCAAATTTAGCCTAAAATAAGACCCAATTTATATGTCTAGGACTTCTTATAATGCCCCTGTAGACAAAATTATCTCAGAGAAAATCAGAAATCCAAAGAGGTATGAGGAAGGGGTTTCCTATAGTTCCCTTGTTGTTTGCAATGTCATCAACCCACTGGCCCAATATACAGACAAACATAAGTGAGACCAGAGGGAAGATATTTGGAGGCACAACACACAAGATCAGATTATATGCCGATGACGTGTTAGTCTATGGGACAAATACAATAGAGTCAATTTAGATGCTACTGACAGCATTAGTGGAATATAGACAAAATACCGGAAACGTTCCTCCACTTTACCTGGCAAAGAGGAATCAGCCAGAGTTTCTAAACAAAACTACTAATACATTTAACTGAAAGTAGGATTGGTATTTCCAGACAAAACAAGTGTTCTACAAAGCATAACAATAATAGTCATAGGAGAATGGACTCTGAAGTACTCCAGCAAATGTTGGGGACATATGGATAACATCTCTGCAGGAGAAGTGTGAAGACTTCAAAAACCATACCAGGAGAACCCTTATGGGGGATAGTGTGTCTGCCAGAAAAATTAAGACCACAGAGATTATATGCAAACCACTTCATTGGCACACTTCTAAGTTCTAAACATATGGGATTAAACTGCAAAAATTCCACCCTTGAGAACACACCCCTCACCACTCACTCATTCTCTTGTAATGAAGAATGGAGAAGTTAGGTAATTTGAAAGTTTCAAAAACTGATGTGGTAAGAGAAATCAAGACTCTGGAACCAACAGCTTGGGTATTCGGTGACCTATCCTTCAAACTTGGTAGTGGGCACTAGGATCTAACAATTAAAAAAAATGGTGAAGGACACACTGGGGCCACTACCTAAGATACACAATCTCTTTATAGAAGGCCCTAGTCCACAAACATGGGTGTATATAAAAAGGTGTAAAAAGATCTTAAGTAAAGCAAGATCAAAGAAGGATTGGTTTGTCTGCAGGAGAGACACAGGGAGATTTAACAAATCAATACTTCATAACGAATTAAGACTTAAACCAATGATGTACAGATACCAGACAGCAGATACAGTTATAACTGGTGTGAAGAGATACTAGACACAGCTAGGGAATAATTAGTAGGAAATTAGATCTAGCCCACATTTGCTGGGTATACCCAGTACTGCTAATCTACTGGAAGGAGGTTCTAGCTGCAATTAAATATATAACAGGGTTTCCTTTCCTCAGCACTGGGGATGAAACCAGTGACATGGAAAAACATCAGAAAAAGAAAATTGGCACTGGTCTCCATGGTTTGAATTGTGATAACCAGAACGTGGAAACAAACTATGGCTCGAACAATATATATGTGATACAGTAAAAGATGGGACACTGAGGTGATGGAATGATTATCTAGAAATTTACTTAAAGAAAGAATACTTTTTGTCAGTATGGCAACCAGTTACAGACTACACAATTAAGGACTGTAGAGAAATAACATGCCCACAAGACAAATATCATTACATCTCTGACAAAGAGCTCTGTTAAGGTTTGTTACTGTTGTGAACAAAAGGATAGCCTAAACTTTAGGGGGTATAGGAATTTCACAGGAACAGAATGAATTATTAACTGCTGTTGTGTGTTAAAGTGAATAGGAAAATTAATTTTAAACAAATGAAAAAAGTAAGCGTACCCCTCTCTAAAGACCAACATGTAGGAAAGTAGGGTCTGCAATCCTATGATCACCCCAGATTTTTGCTTTTTTGCTTCACTGGTTTACGACTTTCCCTGGCTGTGGGCCTGCTAATCAGACCCACAGCCTAGCTGTTCTCCCTCTAAATTGACACGTGTACCTTAGGTGCATTTACCAATTGGTACTGGGCTACCTTATCAGTCCCTGTATCCAGGGCATAGGTGTACCCAGGGCCTACCAGGGGCTGCAGCATGCATTATGCCACCCCTGGCTGGCCATCTAAATCTGACACAACTGGCTGCACGACAGCTGGGGCAAGGTGGTGTAATCACCCTTTGCTTTAGATATAGTATTCTTATATCGAACCCTAAAATGGACACATGTATTCCTATCAGTCACTCCTATGGCAGGCCTTATCAATCCTGAAGGCAGAGTGCTTGGAATTATGTGAGATGGTGGTCTGGCATGAGCTGAGCCAGTTTGCAGCTTGCGGAACCAAGTCCTAATAGCTGTTCCATGATAACGCATACCATATACTCTTAAGTGCATTATAATCCTCGCGGTTATTTGCCAACTTTGGTATCGCTTTATCAAAACATGTAGAGTAAGGTGTCATACGAATTGGAATACTAACCCCTCGCCAATTCTGGCGACGGGGTTAGCATTCCACCCTTCTAGAGGGACACGACATGTATGTAACTGTGAACCCCGGTTAAAGTTAACTCTAGCCTCAGCATCACAAAATGGATGCTGCCACCACAGACACAAGTCTGACCTCCTGCTGCTGGGAGTCCTTCCAGCGAGGAGAGCTTGGACAAAGGGTTTCCTGTCAGGGGCAATGCTAGCACCATCCCAGACAGGGTTTTGTGTATCCCAGGTAGGTAGGGCTGAGAGGAAGGTGACTGCAAGTGGCACCCCGGTGCTCACTGTGCACATGCCGGCTTGAACCAGTTCCAGGGGCACACCAGCCCCTGAGCTGGGGAAAGTCCGGACAAAGGGAGAGGGGTGTAACCACCCCCCTTCCTGGTCCCACCCATGGCAGGACCTAGTCGCGTGCCAGCCCCTTTCTTTAGTATAAAGATAGGAGCGGGCCCCCTTCCCAAATGAGATAATTCTGAATTCTGACGAATTTCCACGAAAGAACATTTCTGAAGACTCTCCCTTGTGGCTAAGGAGTAGCCACCCTGCACCAGCGTGCACCATCTAAGCGCATGCAGTTTGCTGTAAGTCCATCCTCCGGACCAAGACTGCCCAGCTCGACGAGACCCGGATTCCCTGGCACCTCTGACCTCTACCTACATCATCAGCCCAGCTGAGATTCGTGGGTGTGACGAGACCTCGAGGGACCTGCCATCTTCAAAACTGCACGACGCTTATCCAGCACGACCGCCGAGGGATCCTCGAGTGAGTGCTTTAGGGTTTGAGAAGCCCTAACCCTGAGCAGCTCCAGCACCGAAGTCCAGCCCCCCAGCATCCACGAGATCTGCGTGGGGTCCTTCTGCTCTTTGCTGCTCACCGCGTTGTCCGTCCACTTGCCTGCTGGCTTGTAGCCCTCCTGACGACTAACTACGACACTTCCATCGCTGGTCTGGTTGCTCCAGACTGGCCCTTGCTCCCCTCCATCAGAGGAGCACCCCGGACCCTCCTGGTCCACTCCAGACGCCATTTTGAGTCCACCGCGTGGGCTTGACTTTGCCAAGGTTTGTTGCCCCAATCCTGGGTCCAGCATCGCCGACAGCAGACACCTTCGTGGGACAGCTCGCACCTCCATCCTGTTCGCCGACAACGCCTCCTGGTCCGAGAGACTGCAGAGCCCAGCGTCACCCACTCACCTGGTCGAGGTGACTTCATCCGGTGCCATCCTGGTGCCCACCTAATCACTGGCTAGTGATTTAGAACTGAGTCCCCCCTGCTTTCAGGTTATCTTCAACTCCGATCCAGGCTTGGATCACATCGAACTTCATCACTGGTCGCCTGCCAGCAACTTCTTTCAGGCTCCATAGACTAACGAAGATTCCAGACGTCTTTTGAACCCTATGCAGCCGCAGCCCCTGGGCTAGGTAACCTGAGCATTTCGGTGCTCCAACGTAGGTTCACTATCTAAGTGTCCAGATCCTTTTTCGTTTTCAGCCTACCTAGTCGGATTCGTCCGATAACTGTACTTTTACGAGATACTAGTATCCATAGACTTTGTCCCGCATCCCGCGTGAGAGTGCACACTCTGCACCCGATCTCCCTAGGCCTCCTGCTCCTAACCTGAAGGTTCAGTAGTGTAGTCCTAGCTATCCTGAAGCCTCTGGATCTAGTTACTTACCTGCTAGTATTTCGCATTCCACTTTTGTAGTATATGGTTTTTCGTGCCCCTCGGGCATTTGTGTAAATTGTGCAACTTAAAGTATTTTCTTAAGAGTTTTGTTATGTGCTTAGCTCCCTGACTCAAAGAGTTCAGGGTAGACTTGTTATAAATAAATATCCTTTTATTTTCATAACAACTTGTGTGGTGTCCTTTCACTTGGTGTTCAAGGGGTATATGTGATGGTATAACAGCTGGCTTAACACGCCCTCTAGAGTTTAGCCTAAAGACTGCTCTTGTCCATGCTACTAGGATAGCTGGTCTATAAGGTTGACTTACAACCAATCGTCAATAAGGGTCGTTTGGAATGATACATAGTGATCACTAGAATAGTGAGCACTGCATATCAGGCCAACTTCTCACACAACTGTTGCTGCATAACACCACACTTGAATCTTTGTAAGCCACATCTCCTTGATGAACAGTGCCCACAGCTAGCGGATGATATCCACCACAGTAGATTTTCAGTTCATTTATATAGAAATAATGTACCTACAATGAACCTAAATAAAAATCATTTGCTTATTCAAGGGTTATGATAAATATCTGTTCTGGCTCCAGCACTGGCACATCAACGTTGGCCTCCCCTACCTTTAAGATATTATTAATTAGCAAAAAAGTGATAGATTGAAATAACTGAATTTATCTGAACCATTGCCAATTCATCAGAGCACATTCCTTTCATTGTCATTTTTAGGTCTCGCCTAGTTACGCAGCACATGCACAGCTTGTTTTGGCGAGATCTATTGCTCCCTCCCTGTCTCAATGTTCACGCGTACGGCTCGTGGTGGTAGCACAAGGGACAGCAGATGTGCACGCATGCTTCCTGCTTACTCCCTCCCTCCCTCCCTCTCATTCGCTCAATGTGGACGCGTACATGTAATTCTATACACTGAACAATTTCTACTCTTAATGGTGGGTACCTCGTCCTACGATGAGCTTCCCCCAGAAATGTCTGTTATTAGATTACAATTACAAATCACACTCATGCTCATGCTCTATATCACCCACTTGCATCACTCATGACATCAAACCACTAACAAAATACATACCTACGAATGTCCTGATTGTAAATTCTCACTCTAGAAACTTTAGCACCAATACTCTCCATTCCCAGAACTCATTTGCAGATCAAATCCAAGATTAATATGCACAAATAACTTTATATTAATTCACTTCCCGCTATCTAACAAGATGCATGACACACTTCCTACCAGAGGTGCCAACACAAAACTGAAGGAGGAACCCGCGTCTACAGCCTCGGTGCATGTTGTGGTAGCCTGCTTGCCCCCAGCTTCCTTGGCTGACCTGTCTGTCACCGACTTTGACACAATGCGGTCTGATCCTGCGCGCGAAGGCAACAGGAGGAGTGGCCTGGGAACAGCCTCCCCTACATTGTGCATGCAGTGGAACTTATGCCGAGCCCCGCGGTGCGCTGGAAGTCACATGCTGGACTCGCGGCAAGGGAGCCCCCTTGCTACCCAGGTCAGTTAGTGGAGTATTATTTAATGAGGTAATCATTACAGTACACATGTTATTATAATAAGGTAGCAGAAAGAAATTTCAAACATTTTAAAAAAGTTTTTTAGTTCAGCTCAGTTGTAGAATTGAACAAAGTAAATTTTTCGAGAGATTTGTGCACCTGAAAAGAGGATGCAGCGTTATGGCCACAGCTGCAGACCTTGGAGATTGGGAACTAGGTTAGAGTCTTGACCTTGGCTCAACATCCCGTGATTCCGGGCAAATCACTTAGTGTCCCCGGCCACCCTGCGTGTCCATATGTAATGTAACTTGTGCTCTTGTAACACGCCCCTATAAATTCGGTTCAAGTTGTATAAAAAACGCGGCCCTCCTTTACAGCTGGACTGGGCATGAATCTGCTTGATTTCCAGTAGGCCCGTCGACCCGGACAGTAAAGCATTACTATTTTGGACACGATGCACTGCACTATAACACACAGCTTACTGTTTGCAGCGCAGTGACTGGCATTGTTGGTGTTCGAGGTCATTCAATATCTGGTTACCGGCGGCTGTCAGGGACTTCTAGAGCTTCATCTTTGTCCGCCTCCTTGGGTGACGGAAAGCTCTTGCCCTCCCTTGTGAAATGTTAGTTTGTTTTGTAGGCCAGAAACGCCCCTTACTTTAGCAGGCCTGAACCCCCACTTTCGCAGGTCCTTAGATGTCTGTAAATGCGGTTTCAACAAATCAAATTTTATCAGTATTTTTTTTGCGCAGTCCCTGCTTCTTCTGAAGCTGCAATATTTACGCGGTAGGCACTTTGTGGAAAACAATGTTAGTAGGTAAATGTTGGGGTTATGCTGCCTCTTTGAAAGACACATGAATATGTATTAAAATGCTGCGAAGATAAAACGCTGCTATTGCAGACACACACAAACATCAACACACCGTTACTGCCTCTCAAAAATTGCTGTTACTAGTATTCCATTTATATGCATTTGGAGGTAGCAGCAATCCCCAACCCCTAGGTTGCTGCTTGCAGCCAGTTTGGCTTTACCTAGGAATTAACCTTTCGGATTAATGATCGAAGTTCCCAAGCAGCGACCACTACAGTGTAAACACTAAACCGCCCTCGTGTGAATCTGTACGCCTCCCTTGCCTAATTTCCATCATAAAGGAATGTGGACAAGCACACCTGAAACTTGGTCAATCCTTTCCTGCCATTTGGGCTAGGGAAGGGGGCAATCCACAGCCCTGTACCAGGTTTTCATACCAGCCCCCCTCCCCACCTACACACACACTGTATGGAGAGAGCGTGCAATGTGAAAAGCGAGACACTCATCAATACATGGCAGGTTTGAGATGTTAGTCACTCAATTTTATAAATTGGAGACATCTGATGCATCTAGCTACATATTACTCCTCATTTGCTACCATTTTAGCATCTCTTTTCTCTCTCTCAATACTCCTTTCTTCGGCCTGCTCGTTCTTTCTCGTGATCCCTACCTTCCTATTCTCCAACTACATCTCAATGATTACCCTCTGGCCCCTCCTTTCTTATGTCCCCCTCCAAGTTACTTCTGTTGTCCTTCCATCTCTTATTACTTCAATCTTCCTTCTCTCCTTTCTTTCTATGCCAGTCGCCTTTTCATTGGTCGTCTCCCTGGCATTCCTTATTTCCAGAGTAACCCTGTCTCCGCCTTTGCTTTCTTCATCTTTGCCCCTTCTCCTTTCTTTCTTGCCCCTTTTTAGGTCGAGTCTGAGCAGCACATGTGCCGCTCTGCGAGGCATTGTGCATTGAGGTACGGATTTGAAGCTCCGCCGATATTTGTCATTGGCTTGTGTGATTGTCCACTGTAAACTGTGGCTGTTCATTGGGTAACGGCTTAGTCGTCCCTCCTGAGTACTGCCTGGTATAATTTTGTGCCCTACCATGGCTACACGCCCTATTATGTGTGCGTTTGCTCAGTAGGCTCTAATTACAGCTTCCGAGCACACATTTCACAAGTAGGGTTGCCCTACCCGCTGTTGCAGGCAGGACACGCGCTCTACTAACGCTTTTAGAAAATATTATAGTTCTCATTTGCAATGCAATAGGTCTCATTTGCAAGAGTTTAAGCTATTGGCCTTGTAAATGACAATGCTTTTTATTTATCAGTTTTAAAAACAAAACCTAAATAAAAGGCATTGTCATTTACAACGCCAATAGCTCAAACTCCTAAATGCGAGACATATTGCGTTGCAAATGCTGGTTTAGCTTGTCTGCACGAATACAGAAGGGGACAGACCGTGTGCAAGTCCAACCTGAACTGCTCGTCCACATTCCTTATAAATGAGAACAAAAGCAACAGTCATGTCGGCTCTGGCATGATCACGGACGGGCTGTTGCCACAGCAAGCAAGTTGTAGCACGGCTTAGATTCTCTTCTAAAGGTGATCTGGCCAGAGAGGTCGAGCTGGACTATTCCTCTGGGGCAGGACCAAAACTCGTTTGGGTAAGGCGGGTGTTGATCAGGGCTGGCAAAGTGGGCAGAAAACATAACAGACCAAGACGCATCCAGAATAGATCCCAGTGGCTGAAATTAATTCAACGCATTCCACCCATCAGTTTTTTTTTGGGGGGGGGGTTAACTAATCAGAGCAAACCACTATGGCTCTGTCATCACTGCCTAAAATAATGTATGGGGGTTCCATCTCATGATCTCAGCATCAATGTATTGTTTCGCTACGCCGGGTTGAAGAGATGCAGATGGGCGCGTCCTTTCATTAAACATCCACAAAGACATTTGTCTGCCATCAGGTTCTGTGTCAGCAGTTTTGTGGAGTATCCTCTCCACCGATTGAGTTCAAAGCTGCTGCTGCTTCTGTGCAGCTACCAGCTGTATGAAAATCCATCTCGGGAGACGGAGAAAACATGCAGATGTTCTACCCATGGAAATGCAAACCACAGGTTCTGCAGTTACACTAGATTGATTTATGCTAATCATTACAAATTAGAAAGGGTAATTCTACTGGTTGTGCTCTTTTCAAGCAAGCATATTTTAACCGGCTACTTTCAATTAATTAAACAGATCTTTTTTTTTAATTTATTCAAGCAACATCTTGTGCCCTAAACAATCGACCTCGCCAGCCAGAGAACAGTTATTTCATGGGTTTGCTGGCAGTTTAATCTATGAGCCACTTATTAGGAAACAACAGCAAGCCCACTTTCAAACTGAATGTTCTTTTGCGTTGTAAAGAGGGCTTGAAATGAATAAGCTCCCTTTTCACTCTTTCCATTGTTTAACCATTAAAACGGAGTATTTCATGTTGGTCAGGTATTCCTCAGGGCATCAAAAATAAAAGTGATGGATGGAATGCTTACAATAAACTCAGCCACAGGCAATCGCTCGGGCTGCATCCCAATCGAATTTTTTTGCCCACCAGGACACCTCAGTTTGGGGCCAGCCATATGCAAATCAGTTTTAACCCAGCACCAATGAAAACAGTCCAGCCCAAACTGCCAGGCTCATCAGCCAGGTATAGCATGATTCCAGTGGCACAGTGAGCATATGACCCACGTTTTGGCATACCCGTCACATGTCAGACGTTCCTGGCAGAGTCATTTTATGGTTTGTTTATGCTTTAGAGGCTGGCTGCGGCACTCTTAGTTATGGTTACTGTTAGACTTGGCATGTTTCCCCTGAGTCTTTTGCTTTCGGCCCTCCCGGTTTTGACTCTGTTCTTGCTGGCGTAGTGTTTCTGCGCACTTTTCGCACTGCTGATCAGTGATAAAGAGCACAAGCTCCTGTGGTAAAGTAGGGTATGGATTGGTGTTTCCATGATTGGATGTTTTTTTTTTTGTCAGCCCACAGTAAAGTGCACTGAGTGTGCCAGGGCCTGTGAATCAAATGCTACAAGTGGCCTTGCAAAAAACACAGTTGATGGACAGAATGTAGAACAATGTCATACATTCACCCCAGTACAAGGATCTGGGCCTAAATCCATCGTTTTTTTGCACTCCACACCACCCTGGGTTAGACACTGGCTATATGCAAATCAGCTCTGACCCTGTGCCTCATGGGAACAGTCCAGTCCGAACTACCAAACCATGCCTTTCCCAGACCGGAATCAAGCATCCAAGGACCGGTTTCTGGCTATCAGCCTTCATCAGCCTGGATAGCTTGACTCCAGTGGTGTGGAGAGCCTGGGACTCACGTCTGAGCATCCCCAGCACACTCGGGGTGAAAATTGGCCTTGCAGCATGGATTGGGCCACCCATGTGCGTAGCCCGGAAAAGGCACCTCAAACCTGCCATTGCAGAGTCTGCGCGCAGTGTGTAACTGTCATGTTGACTTGGCCCGTGCGCACTGCCCAGTTCCTAACCTTCCCTTTTCTTACATGTTAAGTACCCCCAAGGTAGGCACAAGGTACCCCTGCGGGCAGGGTGCTCTGTATGTGAAAGGTAGGACATGTCTGTTGTGTGTAGCATGTCATGATAGTGAATTACAACCCATTTCGTTTTTCACTATTGCAAGGCTACCTGTTCCCCATAGGAAAGAATAGGACGTTAGTTTATAACATCTTATAAACATAACTGGCCCTGGAAACTAGGTGGAAAATAAAATGTAGTATGTCTGAACTCAGAATCTAAAGATGCATCTTTTAGGTAAGGTGATTTTTACATTCTGTGTTTGAAAATACCCATTTTAGAAACTAGGTATTTTCTTGCTCAGCCATCCTGTGTGCATCTTTTGGAATATGGATTGCCTGTCTGGGTTTTGGACGAAAGATGGCTAGGAAGCAGGAGTGGCTCCAGATAATCTAGGTAGGTCAGGAAAGGGCTGAATAGACCTGGGCTGCGATGGGGGAAGAGGGAGGAGATTTCCTTGCACCTCAAAGTGCCTGGTCTGCCTCTGACAATCCCATCTCCACCCCCTGCCAGGAAATCACACCAGAGAAGGCAGAACTCATTCCGGTTGGGCACAGACACCCTCTGCCTAGAGGATCAATGGATTTTTGGATACAAATACTGGGGCCCAGACCCCTGAACTTTAGAACTCATCTGGATCAAGAAGAAGAGCCGGAGGAGCTGTGAGGAGGAACGACCGCTCTGCGGAGCGCTTTCCTGGGCTGACCTGCAGTGGCTGCTTCTGTATTGGCAGTGAAAGGCCTGGACTTTACTTTCTGCAACCTAATTTGTGAATCTCTCCAAGGGCTTGAAGTAGAGCTTGCCCCCTGTTCACAAAGTCTCAGGAACCGCAAAGACTTCAAGCTCTTCTGTCAGCATCACTGGGGACTGTGTGTTTTGTGCTGCAACAGAGGAAAAGTAACTGGACTAGGTCTATGACACCGCCGCCCTGGTCTCACCGACGAACCCTGCTGATGCTGCCACCGAGCCGTTGCTCGCACTGCGACCTGTGGGCACCGCCTCGCTTCACAATGCAGCTCCAAGCCGAAATAGACACCGCTGCTTGCACCGTGGTTCGAGGGAACCGCTCGTAAAGTACAACGCACTGCCTTCATTCCGCACCGCAACCTCGACCTACCAACACCGGCACCATAGACTCCTGTTTGTCAGCAGACGACATCGCTTCAGCAACGACGACGCTGCTTGCACCGTGACTAGCACTGCCTTCACCTCGCACCGCGACCCAGGTCTCACCAACGACGCCATATGATGCCGCCACCAAGCCGCTGCTCGCACCGCGACTGGAGGGCACCGCACGCCGCTCGGCTGCACTTCGCACCGCAGCACCAGACACCAGCACTCCTGATCCCAACAGAAAGGAGCTCGACATGCAATGCGAGTGACTTCAAGGGCCTCGCGCCCTGCATCTCTAACAGGTACTGTTTGCGGGTCTTCCCTACACCGTATCTGGTCCGCGATGCTGCGACCAGCCTGAACTTTTGGCTTGGTTTGCTCACAACGCCACAATAGCCCCGGATGGAGCTACCGACATCAAGGAACTGTTTTTAAAGCGTATTTTGATAACTGTAGATTTTTAAGTACTGTATTGTGGATTTATATTGATTTTGGTCTTGCATATAAAAATATTGGATATTTTTCTAAAACTGGTGTGGTGTCCTTTTGTAGTGCTTACACTGTATTACTGTTGGTTATGTGCAAACGCTTTACACACGGCCTCCAAGATAAGCCTGGTTGCTTTGGCCAAGGTACCAAGGGGGTGAGCAGGGGTTATTTTAGGAGTGTAGCCCGCTTACCCTGACTAGGAAGGGCCCCTATTTGGACAAAAGGTGCAAGCCCTTGCCAACTAGAGACCCCCATTTCTAATAGTTGCATTAGCAAAGCCCTTTTGATTTTCATAAAAATCTATACATACATCCTTATTTCCAGCTTTTTTTTCTTATGGCTGTGGTCCAGTATTCCGGTATATGTTTGCGTTTTCTAAAGATGCCATTTTGTTTAACTGCAATTAAAAATGTTCATAAAACAGCAAGCAGATGCTTGGAGAAGATAGGTGTATCTGCTCAATATGACAAGCTAATGTTTTAGGAGACAATATGTTTATTTACAAATCTATTTGAAAAGCTACTTGAATGATAATTTATGTTCAGTGGCGGGGGGGGGGGGGGTCACTTTTATGGCATCATTCACTTGGTACATCAAACACGCAAAAGACTATGAGAGAAATGCTTTCAATAAGTCCAGTCACTGGCAACTGCTAGGGGTGGCATTCCAACCAGTCATTCTTTTGCCCACCATTCCACCAGTCTTGACCTTGCTCCAATAGGAACAGCCCAGCCCAAACAACTAGGCTAGGCCTTGATAGGGGCTCCTTATTTAGGTGTAACTTGGTTCTAGTGGCAGGGAAATGGTACCCTTAGCGATGGCCACCAGTTAGACTTATTGCAAGCATTTCACAAGTCACCTTTTGTTGGATGGTCATTTACTAAGTGCTAGGTAAGGGTGAGCAAATTTTATATATTTCCTTTTTGTATAATTATGCAAAATTTCGGAAAAATTACATAATATACAAATCTGGCACCTAGTTATATTTTTGAGCACAAAGTGCATACTCTTTCAAAATTGACATGCACTTTGCACAACAAAAAAACTGAGCAAATAAACACAATTTCCGTGAACAAAAGACACTTGTGCTCTGTTGTCATTCTGAAGCTCCTACAATAGGATTTTTTTTTACCCGAGTGACCCCCAAATACACTATGTGGCGTAATGGCATAACTTTGTAGAACTTCCCATAAAAAGCGTAACGCAAATGTCAAATATTACGCTGGCATTATTGGAATTTTCCAAGTACAAGGGTCTATACGGCAGATTTTTCATGGCTCACAAAGCCAATTAATCAACTAATGTTAGAGGTTTAGTGACATTTTCACTTCACATAATTAGACCACTAAGAACGAAACGTGTCCAGAGGGCTGTATCTTACTTCTGAATCTTTAAGTTCTCTAATATGCAAGAGGTACCTTTGCTGTCCTATACTATAAAGTCGGTGCAATCGGAGGCAAAGCCTTAATAAATAAGGCTTGATATTCTGTGAGCTGAGCAACTTTTCACATTCCTAGTCTACCTATTTAAGTACATTATCAGTCACATCTTGAAACTAAGACCCCACACCCATGGGAAAATGAAGGCAAGTGGGAGCTAGAAATATAGAATTACTATGTAAGCATTCTGAAAAAGGATAGCCCTAGTTCAGCTCCAGAAGAACGGCCCTTCAAACAGGGGCGGCCACCACATACAAAAAGTGGTAGGGTGGGGGCACAGAGGGGTGAGTGGGGTAGGGTAGATTATTAACAATTAAAAAAAAAAGGAAAACTTACGTTGAACTGCCGGCCACTTCCTGTGTTGTGCCTGGTCGTGTCGTTATTCTTTGTCCCAGCAGGTACTGGGGATGCATCAGACTCCCTGTTCTATTCCCGCTCTGCTCTTATCCTATGAGAGCAGTGCAGGGATTGGCCTGAGCAGGCTGAAAAGCTGCTCGCTCAAGCACAGGGAGTGTGTGCTGTTTCTCTAACCCAGTTGTTCAATAAAGCTGGGTTGGAGAAACCTAACTGCGCATAAAATTCCTCCTCCCTCCCATATCCCAGCCCCCCCACTCCCTGCACATGCTTGATGAGCCAGCTGCTTAAAAATAAAACAATCTCAATGTATGGGAACCAAATGATCTAACACGCCAGGCGCAGGGCTGGGCCACATTAGGGGTCATGGTTGCTAAGCAGAATGTGGCCCAAAAGTGGGGAGCTGCGGAGGTGCCAACGCTTGCCGCGAGGGCAAGAGACACAGCAATGTTTGCTGAACGAACGGTGTTTATTAGTAGGGTATGCCCTCAGAAGTGGAGTACAATCTGGGGGGCATGGAATAGATTCAGAGGGGAAATATGTGAACCACCACCAGTACAGGACAACGAAAAATTGGATTTGGAAGAATAATGATATACTTGTGGACTGCGTGGGGGGGGGGGGGGGGGGGGGGGGGGGGGGTTGTGACAACAACAATGTTATGCTGGAAAGATATGAGTTGAGTCTCTCTGATTGGGCTATTATGTACTGTGATACTATATTTTGCTGGAACGTTAAATGTAAGACTTACCATTGCATTGTTCTTGAAAACAATAAAAAATGTTTTTAAAAAAACCTATAAATTGTTTATTTTTTTAGCTACTCGCTCTGGGCCAGTGGAGCGTGCCTCCTCTGCCATTGCGGAGGAGCCACCCCTGCCTTTAAAACGGCCTGTGAAATTGAAAATATTCCTTCCGGACATGGGCAGTGCCTGCATACACCAAGTCAGTTTGTGCAATTGTAGCAAATTAACTATGAATAATTCGTCCATGAGCTAATTGGATCACCACCACAAGTTCGGACAGAGGAGAACCATTTAATAACGGTTAGTCAGGATACGATTTGCTGTTGTCCTGGACAGAAGAGAATATCCAATGACAATGGTTGTGCGTAGATTTATAGATCATACATTTCCAGTGTATATACATTTATCATTTTAAATGTTACTCACATGTGGGAAATAAGGCATGTTTAGGTCACTCCTCCCACAGTAGCAGTGATCTACACCAGAAAGGCATAGAAAAGATAGATTAGCAGAGGTGGGGGGGCGGGGAGGGCGAGGTCTCGCCAACTCTCCCATCAATTCTCTTCAGCACAAATTCAGCTGCATGATTGCATCTACATACAATATTTAATTAAATGGAACGGTTCTGTTGTATTCAGGTACAGCATCCAGGACTTCTCTGGTTGTAAGGGGATCCGTTTTCGCACATCAGGTCTCGTACAGCCGCAACCAGGGATGCTGTACCAATAGTTGTACATATGCTGCTTTGAGTCTGGATTTATCATATACGAGCATTTTTTACTATTCAAAAGACTATTCATTTTTGTATTTGGAAATCGGGTACAATGCACCCTAGCACTATCTTAGACGCATCGTCTACATAGTAACCATTATTTTTTAAAAGGTGTTCCGCAGTTTTTGACTTGGAAAAGGAAATAGGAATCTAGATTATTGCTCATGTTGCAGTCTATCCTGAACAATTGAAGGGATAAAAGAAGTATAACTACCATCACTACTAATTTATTATCAAGCCTTGAAGAAGTCGTCTACACTTCGAAACACGTGTCGGCTGTCTGCATCTACGCCTTACATTCTGCGTCAACATAATCAAGATTACTAATTGTGTGCATCTTTTTACCTTGGATGGGTGTTTTTACTTGTGTATACGCCTTTGTGCTGTGTTTATTAAAACTAGCTGACAACAAGCTCGGTGGATTTCCCAAATAGTGGTTGTGCTCTGTAATCAATGTTTTGTGATTAGTTGTATGGAAATTATCTTTCCAAACAGATTAACACTGGATGAGTGGCACAGTGTTTTGCATGGAGCACACATATATACATATATTTATTATACTTTCTGTAATACAGCGCAGAGATGCTGTTTTGTGTTTCTTTACCACTGCCATTTGTTCTTCATTTGCTCTGATTACAATGTTGTTAGGAAGGGCTGCAGATGGGATACGGTATTCTCCAATTCGATTCGGAACCCTTGTTTCCTACCGAATCGTACAGATTTCCAAACTACCGATTACGATGCCCTGAAACCATTCGAGCAGACCGAATATGTTCCGAAAGGCACCCGAACAGCCCTAGCCTTTCAGAGCCAATTCGTACAGCTATATGGACACAGTTTCCGGATGAGAGAGGATGATGACTGATTCGAACAGCCCGAGATGAAATGGCTGCCGGAATCTGTCTTTGGGGCCCGCTGCAGGCCCCCTTCACACGGAGGCATCCAAATGTGGTCCGTCGGGGTCCCTAAGGGACCCCTCTTCCCAACCATGCACAATGTTGTAGACACCATGGGGTACCCGCCACAGCGTGCAAGGTTTCCCCCAACCACCCCCTTTTGCAATGGGTGCCTGTGTTTGTGTTTGAAACACAGGCTCCCACTGAAGTCAATGTGAGTCCGACCGAACAATGTTGGGAGGCAACGTAATCAGTCGTCTGGACTCACAGGACTCTATTCATTTGAAAACTAGTCCGGAACCGATTTGTTCAGGACAGTATCCAAATAGCATTGTAATCGGGCCCAAAGTAGAGTAATACAGACAAGCCGTGAGTCAGGAGCAGCTCAGGGTTGTCTCATTTGTGATGTTCGGAGAAACTGAGAATTGGTTCACTATGAGAAACAAATCCAAATGATGTAATGCATCGCCTACCACAAGCTGGGTCTTCTAGATGGTGTACAACACATGCCAACTAGTAACCAGATCCACAAAAGGTCTCAAAGATGAACAACCTTACGCTGGACCACTCAGGTTTCAAAAAGAAAAGATGATGGCTTGCAAGTAACTGTAGTGTAGTTCCTATTTTCCCTATAGGCCCTGCGCATTGGAATAACAAACAGCAGTGTAGACGTAGAACTGCGGTCTTCTAGGTCTCTACTGACTATGTTAGACTTAATTGGGTTTGCGCCAGCTAGCTCAGAGGTCACTGGAAACTTTCTTAACTGATTAGAAAGTGATCAGCTTCCCTGGCTCAGACAAGAAGGGATTCAGTTTTCCAACAACCGCATTAACATGACAACTTTGCTCCTCAGAATAAGAGTCAATCTCTAGAGTCGTGTGAAACAATAGACAGCTATTTCCCTCAGTCAGTTGTGCTCAATTACTTTCACCAGTATGCAGAGAATAGAGAGACGGGCGTTCTTTAAAAGATATTATTTATTGAGCAGTCTTCCTTCTCATGCAAGAGAAATGAATTGCCACAATTGCAAGACTTGTTATAAAAAGTGCGTACAGTAAAAGGAGTATCACGAAATCATACTGTAAGAGCATGGATATGGTTTCTTAGCCGTAAGATGGTAAAAATGAATAAAATATATACATTCATATATACATTTGGCTAACGTCCTCAACTGGTGCTTCTAACTACGCCTACCGCAGTGTACCCGACCTAAGCCGAATACGTGGGAGGGAGTAAGTAGCAGTTTTAGTTTAGTTTGGTTTTGCCAAGGGTTTGCTTCAAGAATTCTCTAAGGGTTTAGTCAGCACCGTACCTCTGGAATAGAATGCAGGAGGTCTGGTATCTCCTCTCAGGACTCGATATTCCAGTTACCCGCAAGGGTAGGCTGGAAACGCCGGAGCTGGATTTTCTCGGCAGGAGAAAAGACAGCGTCTTTCTCAGCGCGTCAAGGAGGAGGGGCAGCGTCCGTGGGCTTCTCGCATCTGCTGGGCTCTCTGCAAGGGACAGCTGTTCTGCTCCTGTATTCACCACCACCGTGTTTGCTTAAGGCAACGTCGGTATTATTTATACCAGAAAGGTGCCCAGTTTGACTTGAGTTTTTGGACATAAGACGTCAATAAAGAGGTCACTAAGAACTGGTCGTTCTTACAGTGCTCGTTAGGAGTTCTATTACAAATCAAAACAAAGCAAGCGGGGCTTTCCCAGGTTGCTGGAGGTTTGGTATGTCGAAAGAACTCGGTGTGCTATCTAGGAATCTAAGGAAGTGACTTCTGCGGTGTCATGGACTGTCATGGACTGCAGAGGCGACTTGCTAAAATATGGTTTTGAATATTATGCCATTATAGGGATATGTATCGATTATAGCCGTATAGGGGCATAAGGTCATGATATTGATCGGGGTCCTAGATAAAACACAACATAACCATGAAACTCCAATGCAAATACTTGCATGGTTGCCTTAAATTCAAATTAACATGATGTTATGTATAAAAGTAACCCTCGATTCTCCTGACAAAAAGTGGAATTCCTTTGAAGCTCAGTAATTCAAAACATCCATTTGAGTTGATTCGTGAAAATTCACTTGCTGCATGTGCGCTTCATTTGAAATATTTGCTTTCTTCGCAATTTCTTTAGCAGCCAGCACATGACTGTGCCCCAAAGAGGAGACTGGAGCAGTTTGAATTTTTGCTCAGGCTAAGAAAAAAAATCTAAACAGCAGCAGGCTCCTTGCTGGAGTAGACACCCACATCTGAGCCTGAATATAGGAAACGCTACCAACCTCAGACATTTCTTAACGCTAGCCTTGGATGGTGTGGCTTGCATGGATGACACCCCTTTTTCTACCCACAATATCATGCTAAGAGTAACCATTGATTTAAAAAAAATAAAAAATAAAGGATATTCCTCACAATTCTGTCACAGAATGTTCAGAATTTTGTGAGGTACAGCACCCAGTGATCAAACACTCATTCCAATAAAACCATACTTCACATGTGTAGGTGGCCGTATTGCTAATGAAAGAAAGACAAAATCTGCGGTTGTGTGAAGTCAATAAAGGTTCCATGTGGTCTTCACATGGTCAAAATTTGTGACTATTCCTGTCCCTTGGAGCAGACTCATCCACACATACATCTCACTGTTTTTATTAGACCAAATGTGGAAACCTTGCATGCTAAGACTTTTGTCATTTGCCCGATGTAGGAGAGTAGGATCTGCTTCCTATGGTTACCCCCACTTTTTGCTGTGTTTCACTGTTTTTTCGACTTTAGTCTGGCTGTGGCCCTGCTAATCAGGACCACAGCCTAGCAGTTCTCTCTCTCAATTGGTTACCTGTACATTAGGTACACTCCAGATTGGTTACTGGGTTACCCTTGTGAGTCCCTTTAATATGGTACCTTAGGTACCAAGGGCATATGTACCCCAGAGGCCTACCAGGGCCTGAAGCATGTATTATGCCACCCCTGGGACTCCTTCCAAAATGGCACCACATGTCTTCACTTGCAACCTGGGTGCCAAAGCTGAACCACTGAGGACGGGCAAACAGTGACACGAGCAAGAATCAAAGAAAAAAAAAAAGTCCCCCAAATGAACGCAAACACAGAGGCGTAATGTTAACAGTGATAGGGGCGTGCTATGTGGGAGGAAACCAAACACAAAAATTAGGGAATAAGTAGAAGGATTAGCCACTAGCAAGCAAAACATTTTGAACAATTGAAGGGCCATATAAAAAGGCAATGGGCGGGCTGTAAGCCCACAGAGTGAATACAGCATGTCTCGAAGAGGCAGCACATGTTCTGCTTAGGCTCGACCTAAAAAGGAGAGATTTCTGCACCAAACTCATTAGCATTGTAACTATAGAATCTACGTTTGCATGTTTTTAACTTGTGTATTATACTTCACTTTCTCGTAATTTTTTCGTAATGATGTCCCCTTACTTGGGGCCATTATTGGGTGCACTAAAACCTTTTTAGTGCATGACCTAACCACAATAGTGCATGCTGTGCACCCCGGACTGCTAGGCACTTACCCCAGTGGCCCCCACACACGTTACAGTGCCACATTTATCACGGTTATAGACTGCACACAGCTTACCTGGTCCTGAAGAAAGCCCAGTTAATCACACAGCGGGGGCTGAAACATGTAGACCACCACACATAAGCCAACTTAACTCCTCAAATAGTTGCACCACACATTTTAATTATATCCTGAGCCGCCAACATTAAAAATAAAGGCAAGGATTCTCAGAGGTATTTTTAACTGTATAAAATCACATCACACTTGCACATCAACACCAGCTCCGCTGTAATCAGGTGTTGTAGAACAACCGAGGCATTCAGCCGCCCGATTGGGACCCCGATAATGAAGCATGACACCAACTAGGTTGGTGTGTGAGGAGTCTTAAGTAATTGCACACACATAGTGGGCCTGTCCACATTGTTTAAGTATAGCACACATCTGGAGAACAGGACGCGCCCCAAAACCCTCGCTCTCCCATTGATTTTTCATCTAATAGAAGACTCCCTCTTGTCCTACCCTTAATACCATGAACTGAAATAAATCGCTCCCTCCTATTCTACTATTTATTTTCTTCATTATATACATGAATGTCTAAGCCCCTTGCAGGCACTGCCGAAATAAAGGCATGTACCATTTCAATAACTACTCCCCTTACACACCCCCCCCCCCCCCCCCAAGGTGTGTGATCACTGATCAAACAATTCAGCCTCCAGAGTGGGATATCATATTACAGAAGAAACACCTACGACTACTTTTCTTCAAAGACTTAGCAGGTGAATCCTTCAGGATTCCAACAATATTCTTGAGATATTTTCATGCAGTGCTTTCAAGAGGATGCTGGAGTTATTAATGTATTATTATACTGTACAAACTGAATTAATGCAACCCTCCGGAACCATTGGCCAATAAACAAACTTGAGAAACATAATCAAGAGTGTGTTGACCAGAGTTTTGATGTTTTTGCCCCAGCTTACACTCCATTCCTAAATGGACTGATCGCTGGAGGTGAATTCCGAATGTTCATTCTGATATACACCACTTTTCTTTATTTTTAACATCTTTTTATTGAAACCATGCTCATCATACAGTGCTTACCATCAAGACAACCTATCATGGTGAATACATGGCAGTTTAAAAAGAGGCAACATTCAAAAGCATGACTCTGGTCGCAATCCATAAAGGCAGTTGTTAACCTCCCTTCGAACATAGGTAATCATCAAGCCCTAAAAACATGTTTCCCACCCATCAGTACCCCCTATATGTCGGCCTGGCTCCCCACACCGTTTTCTACTTCTTGGGGCATCCACTACTCTAATAGACTACCTTTTTCACTCTCTGGCACCAATCAAGGACTGACTTCCATTCCGTGAGCCCTGGTGGAGCAGCGCTTCCCCATTTCCTCGCAATATTTTGTTTGGCCACCCCTGCAGCCAGTAACAGCCAGATTGTCTTGTATTTGAGCCAAAAGTCCTCCCCTGACACCGCCAATAGGGGCCAGTTTGCATCTATGGGGATCCAGTGCAAGCAAGCACTGGCTGATGGCTTTTACACAACGCATGCGCACTTTAGCCGCCATTACCCAAGTCAGCGCTCTAGTTGCTGGACCCCTGATGACATGACCGTGCAGCACTAACTGAACCTACAGCGAGTCACGTCAGGCCTCAAGGCAGCGCAGCTACCTCGCTACTCTTTAAAAAAATTTATTGAATCAAGACCTTTAAATTAATTAGCGAATTGTATGGGAATTGGATTTTAACTGTTCTGTTTTAAAAATTTTGTTTTACCTGTGAATTACTGAGCTGTGACAAGGAACTGGGTTATAGCTCCAGAGGGCAAGCCGGCACTGTCTGACGTCTTTTGCACAATGCATGTGCACTTTAGCCGCAATTACCCAGGTCAGCACTCTAGTAGCTGGACCTGCCCGGGCTTCTTAAGAGCCCCATGACGCAATCGCGCAGCGGGCATGCCGCTGGCGCGCCATAGGCAAGCCAGTCTGTGTCCATCCGCATCCGGACTGGGCAAGGGGCCACAATCCCTGCCCTTTTTACACCAGATAAGTATTGTTATAGCACAGAGCAGCTTGGACAGTTCAATACACCCCCAGGATCTAATTGCCTTCATTCTATGGCTCCCAGTAGTCTAGCTACCAATTGCGCACACTGCTCATTCAGATTCTGGTCGCCCTCCCCCACTGATAAACATTTTAAACTGCTTTTACTAAACTGCAGATCCCTACCTAAACATATTTCAGAGCTGTTCATTTTGCTTATGGACGAAGGCTCTGATGTTTTATTTCTTCCTGAACCCATTCTGAATGTGGGCTCAGAGCCAGACATTGTCTAGGCCCTCCCCCCGACTATGCACTAGAGGTTGGATAGGGCTACTGGTATAGGTAGTGGCATTGCAATCTTTAAAAGTCACCTCAATTGTCAGAATTTTGGGAGCCTTCTACTTGACTGAGAACATCCATTTCTCAATAGGATTTACGCCTACACTCCTTATCAGGCATTCTAATTTATCGTCCCTTTGGAGCTACGGGCCAATTCTACAACTCACTATCTGAAATAGTCCCTAAACTGGCCAGCTCTGCTGCAAATTTAACTATACTGGGCGACTTCAATGTCTACTATGATAATTTGGCATTGAAGGCTGCATCAGAGCTGTCCTTGGACTTAGCGGCCTTAGCCTGGATCCAGACTGGCTTGGTAACTACAGACATCTCGCTCCTCACAGGAATTAGCAAAATACTGGAGAAGCATGTCAATTCGGCACTTTCTGTACACCTGGAATCTAATAATCTTCTCCATCGCGCTCAAACCAGTTTCTGCCCCCGCCAAGGTATGGAAACAGCCTTATTTGCAGTTGTGGCAGAATCCAGAAAGATCCTCAATACACGAGGCTCCTCGCCGTGATCCTTTAAGCTCTCAGCACGGCCTTTGACACGGTTAACCATCTTATTCTGGTCCAACGACTGAGAAATCTGGGAGTGTGCGGAGTAGCCCTCACCTGGCTGCAAACCTTTCTGGAAGAAAGATCTTTCCAGGTTTGAGGGTGAGGCAACCTCGAAATCCTGGCCCCTCCACTGTGGGGTTCCCCAGGAATCTTCCCTGAGCCCAACACTTGTTAACGCCTACATGGCACCTCTTGCGGACATCGCTCTTCTCTATGGGGTGCACATTGTGACCTATGCTGATGACACTCAACTGGCTGTGGCGCTTAAACATTCAGACAGGGCCTCTGCCGACCTCTGTACCTGCCTTGAAGAGGTAGCCCAGTGGATGAAACTCTCCTACCTGAAATTAAATGATAAAACTGAGCTCATGCTCCTTGGTAATCTTTCTCTTTTTAAGGCAGACATTATGTGGCCAGCCTAGATGGGCACTGCACCTGTTCCCAAGTGAGAGATAAAAAGCCTGGGCTTCTGGCTGGACTGAGCGCTCAGCGTCAAAGTCCAGGCCAGATAGGTGGTGGCCTTCTACTTTGGCATCATAAGGATGCTTTGTAAAGTGCTTCCTCTGCTCCCTTTTTAAGCAAGAAAGCTCATGTTCCTGGCACTTACTCTTTCGCGCCTCAACTTCGGCACGCCTTATTTCTTGGAGCCCCGAGTTCGGTCCTCCCTGAACTCCAAACAGTACAGAACTGTGGCGCAAGGATCCTCATGGGGACCCAGAGCCGGCAGTCTGCAAAACCGGCAATGAAAGCTCTCCATTGGCTCCCTGTCCAGGAGAGAGTCCACTTTAAGGCCTTATGCATCACCCACAAGATGATGGGAGGGGAAGGACCAGAGATTATCTCCTCTATGGTCAAGTCCTATCAAGCTAATAGGCGACTGTTGTCTGACTAGCAATATCTGGCAGTCGTCCCCAGAATGAAAAGAGATAGAAGCGGCGGCCGACTATTTTCATACAATGCTGCCAAACTCTGGATTCCCTTCTTCTTCAGCTACGAAGGGAATCCACTCACATGGCCTTCGGCAAGCTGCTGAAAACATGACTCTTTACTAAGCCTCAGTTTTTCCCCAGCACCGGGATGCCTATGGGTAGCTATACGCTCTATAAGTGCTGCTTCATCATTCATTCATTTACATGTCCCCAGCTACCTCTCCAGAATTGCTGTATTACCAGGCAGTTCCACAGCATGTGAAAGAACGTACCCTCCTGTACACATCCCGTAAGACATGTCAATGAGTTTGTCCTCCCTGTTGGGGCTAATCATGTTCTTGAGTAGTAGGGTCGATGTAAAATTATAGGTTGGACCAAACGAAACCTAACTCTAATTGCTATCTTGTGCAGGCTCTGGATGGCTTCCATTGAATAATCATCTAAGCCACCCAGACACTTCTATCTTTCTGCTTCCCTCATCCCAAATTCTTGGCTCAGGGTTTCAAATATTATTTAGACCTGGTCCCGCACGACATCTCCCAGATGCTCTATTACTATAAGCTCCCAACCCACAAAGCCTTTCAAGTCTGCCACTTCCTTAAGCAGGTCACTGTCCCATAGTGGCATCCTGTTGGTGGTTTTACCACTCCAACCCAAGAATCTTGTGGCCTCCCTCAGATAGCCATCACTTATTGCTCATGATACAGCACAATATCTAAAAAGACGTCTTGCTTTTGAGCCTCCGAGATGTAACTTTTTTCATGGCATGGTCACCTTCTACCATACAAGAGCTTGGACTTTGAAGACTGGATTTAAGAAATGCAAATTATGAAATCCAATCAGTGCTGAGGTACTATTTTCTGCATAATCCAGGGATGTCCACTTTTTTTTTTAATTCATGCATTCATTTGCCCTGTAATTGATTTAAATAAACAGAGACTGCTCACTATAACCACAATGCACCTTCACATTCATAACTGCTTCCATTAACACTTTGAAGAGATTCATAGTGAGCTGCAATGAAGCTATTTCCATTCAAATAAAATAGGTTTCATGAATAGAAGAGTCCCATGTAAAACCCTCTTACAGAAGATTACATTCTTATTTATAGCATCACATCTCAAACTAGATAGAAGGAATGTGTGGATCAGTGATTCCATGGTTCCAAGCTCTTGTAAACCTACCAGGGAAGATGAAAATGAAGAAAGCGCCGATGCCGCCAATGATGGAGATGACTTCACTGATGTCTGGAACAAACATGGCAAAGATGAGCGTCACGAAAATCCACAGGAAGGTGAGCACGATTCGAACGCACTTTTCATAGGGTTCTGTGATCACCAGGTATCTGCGCTTGTAGTTGATCCAGTATTCTTGCACGACAGCCCTAGCAAACAGACACCTGCCAATTAATGTCAACTTTATGTGAAGGGGAGAACAAGAGAAGGCATTGAAAATTCATCAACAGATCAGTGCTTGTTTGCTCTTGGTAATGAACAAAACTTTAGAATATCTAGATGTAAGTCAATGAAGCAATCAATTTATAACAAAGCAAAAAGACAAGAAGATAAGCCACCATCACAAGAAATGCTTAGGAGAGTGAATTTCCCATTCCAGACACCTTCATGCTTGTGAAATAAAAAATTGCCATGAGCCAACTTGGCACTTTTTGTCAAAGATGCAGTGAACTCTTTGCTCTCCCTCCAATGTCAAAAACACACAATTTGCGATGTAAGTATATGTCCACGTGGGTGTACTATGATTGAAGCTTGTTCTAGATAATAGAAAATAGAGGGCATTTGTTTAAAATACACCATCTTAGTTCCCATGCCACCTGTGGGATAGACCAGGAATGTTTTGAAATGCAAGATTCTGCAATCACCTGGTATTCCCAACAACTATAGTCAAATATTCCAGCATATAAAATCAGAACATATGTTTTGTCGGTCTCTGAAAAGGTTTCAGGTTTATCATGACCATATACAAGGGTATTTAAAATAGAGGGGATTTCCTCATGATAGATTGCCTGCTTGTGCAGCTATCAAGTTTGCTAATCTAGATGTTTTTTTACAACACTTTAGCTCAAAAGTGATGTGAATCATTTCTCAAAATCCGCCTTTTTCAAATGGATTTATGATATGCCACTAATCAGACAGCAAGTAGAAATGGGGATTGACATCTTGGAGGTGGTATCCATAACATTTGGATATCATGACAAAACATAGGAATCGAATATGGTCCTTACATTTTAGATGGGTATTCCTTCAAACGTCTTTTAGAAGCCCCATCAGACATCTAATGAGCACTTTGACTGCTATAATCAGATCATGGTACAGTGATCAATTTCTCCCTGTGGGGTTATAACCCCGACAACCTCGTGTTCTGAATCTTAAATCTGCCAAGTGGAAAGGTACACAAAGGCAATAAATAATACAGGATAAAAATATTTTAGGAGGGTCTTCACTTATAATGAGATTACATTGCATGTGGTGGTTTTCTCCCATAACTTCAGTCTTCATTTCCAAATTATGTACTCTATTCGACTTGCTCCTTCCTATCAGGAAGTTCTACCATGCACACTCAGTCTTTGTGGTGTGAACTAGCAGACCATATCAGAAGGGCTTCCACAATTGATGAGATAAAATGAGGAGTCTAAATTATTTTTACGTTAAACATTCCTCTACGGGCACAATTTTGTTAACTGAAGCCATCAGCTCCAAAAAAAAAAAAAAAAAGGGGGCAACCTCAAACAACTGGCACTATATAGGGCTAAGTTCCCTAACGTAACCCCTACCAGGAGGTATCGGACCTCACCAGCTCCCTTCTCTGTAGCAATAAATTGGCCTTTTAACATTCAATCACTACTGTAATTCGTTCAGAAATCTATGCAAAGACGGACAACATGGATTGGTGTATGGACATGTCGGCAGAGGGTTACGGAGCAGTAAGCGGGATTTCAATTGCGGTCCTTCAAATACCTGCCCAGCAGGAGAACGATGGGGTAGATCGTAATAATGGAAACAGCGAAGAGTACTCTTGCTATCATGACAACTATGTCATTTCCAGGGTAGGACATCAGAATATCAGCGGCAACGTTGTCCCCAAATGTCAAATAGCCGTAAAGTCCTAGAAAAGAAGAGTGGAGACAAACTGGAAATTAGAACATACAACAGAACAATAATCACCAGATTCTACTTTAAGCAGCCGTGGAGAAAGCTAGTAATACCTCTGTATTGCATTAAAAATAAAGGTAAATACCAATAAGAAGTTACCTCAATACATTCTTCACTCAAATGATTGCTATCAATTTGCAAGAGGATCACTGA
Source organism: Lissotriton vulgaris (assembly GCF_964263255.1). NCBI lineage: Eukaryota > Metazoa > Chordata > Amphibia > Caudata > Salamandridae > Lissotriton > Lissotriton vulgaris. The sequence continues at coordinate 783,230 of NW_028247922.1, read as the reverse complement.
AAGATCATGGTTCATGTGAGCTGCACAGGGATGGGAGCAGCAGACAGACACCAACACAACATTCAGAATTATAGATAGGTAACAGTGAATAAACAGGGATGTTTTTTCAGTGAGCGATTCTGAGTGACATAAAACCAACAACGAAAGGGAAACTCTAATTGTCTTTGATGTTACTCAGAGCTTCAATGTGAAAAACATCCCTGGAATTCACTTTTTGCCAGAGTATCATTTTATGTTACATATGTCCCAGAAAATCATCAGCTCCTGCTTTCAACTGCTATGCAGGGGCAGAGGAGTAATGCGGAGCCAGCCATCCAACTCTCCACCCTCCAACACCTCACCCTCTTCCCTTCCCGAAGCCGTGCCCTCTATCCTCCATTGGAGCACAGAGCCACCGCTGTGCAGGCAGGCTCTGAGGTTAAATGCGTGATTGAGAAGCTTGGATTTCATGTAACTTTACTGAGAAGCCCTCCAACAGACACCATCCAGGAGACAGCCGGAGAGCCATTCTATAGCCTGTGTTGGTAGCTCGGTTAACCCTGCACAAGCTCATCTGCTTCCTACCTTCACACGGTGAAGAGGGAAACACGTCAGCTGTAATCAGGTCGATAAATTGTCATCAACTACAGACTGAACGAAATCACGCTATTGCAATATCTTTGAATAATAATTTGGATCAAGTAGCAGTGCTTAATTTGAGCCAGTGGTTTCCGGTGCTCAACACGGGCAATTTATTTCCGGTGCTCAGCACCAGCACTTGATTGTCAACACCGCTCTTAGGACCACTTTTGAGTCTGCCAAATATTTATTATTATTAATACACTAAACATTAAAAAATGACTAAAGTATGCCTCCCCAGCCATTCCTTTAGCTTTGGGGACCTGGCACAATCTGAATTGTCGCACTTTCAGAAGAGAGATCTGGTTAGTAGTTGTTTTGGCAGCGATGACGGGGGCGACTGGTGGTGCAAGCTGCAGTGGCCTCCTGGTCAGGGTTACAAATGATGCACTGTCAAGTAGTACATTGGGAATACACGACTCTTGATTGGCTGCTGCCTCTTTGATATATTGTTTGTGACTTAACTGTGGGCAACCAGTTGTTGGAGGAGGGCACAACCTTGTGCAACAGTGGAAACAACTGGAAAGCGCAGTGGGAAAGGCTGAGGGTTGCCAGTTTGTACGCTGGATGTCTACTGAGGACTTCGATGACTCATGAGATCAGAGAACAAACTCTCCTTGGGGGTTGTAACCTCATGTTCTGAATCTTAAATCTTCAGAGTGCAAAGGTACAAAGGCAATAATACAAGATAAAAAATATTTTAGCAGGGTTACACATATATTGGAACTTGAAATGGCAAAATGAAATGCTATTATATTGCATATGGTGTATCGTGCGCCGTTCTCCAGTACACAGTAGGTAAGGTGGTTTGATTGTGCCTTGGTAGTGCAGATATCTGTGTCTGAGTTAGTGCTTCTGTTGAGAGTAAAGGAGAAGGAGTTCGAGTGGCACACAGCCCTCACTTGCAAAGTGCTTGAAAGAGGTCTTTGGCAAACTCCTTCTGGAAATAGGTTGTACACGGCCTGCACCAGCCACAACTTTATTAGTAGTATTTATATCCTATTTTCTATGTATTTTAAGGCATTTATTTGTAATATAGATATAGTGGAAACCTAGCCCGAGACCACAATAAATGCTATCCCATCAAATCTAAAAAGGGGTGCACTTGTTCCATCCCTTTCAACCACTTACTTCGTCCTCCACAATAACAATGTATCCCTCTGGGCTGCTTTTTCTTTGGCACAAAACAGGTTTAGCGGATTAAAAAGAAGCATTACAAATCAATGGCACGGTTCCCAAGCTTGAATGGAAAACTCTGCCTTGCTCACATTTCTTGTTGCCAGGAGTGAGTGCTTTCTCTGCTAATTAGAAACTGCGCTGCATCACAGCATTCACAAACATGGCTGAATTATACAAATGTAAACCAAGTCAGCAACGATAAATCCTCAAGCGCGTTTCAAACCTTTTACTAATGATTTAGGAGTTTGCCTGAAAGCCTCAGGTGAAAGCTCGTTTTTATCTTTTTAAGGGTTTGAAAGATGTTTTAAGTGGTGGAGTAAGAAGACTGAATCCTAGAAGGGATTCATTCTTACAAATGGGATTCTTTGCATAGCGCTGCATCCACAGGGAAAGGACAGTCAGCTCTTCGTTTGCAACTGTAACGGATTCATTGAACTAAATGGCCCACACCATTTTTTCATTGGCTATACATTTGTGGCAGGTTTATTAAGCCAAGGTTGTAATTAACTTACCTGCAAGCCATAGGCTGACAGCGATGGAAGACGTCAGCTACTTGCCACCAGAGTTACTGCGAGCCACAACAAGCCGTCCTCCGAGGACCACCACACACCAGGATGTCACAGCAAGATAACATTGTAGCCCCACAAACATGGTGCAGTTGCCGAGGAATTCCGCTGTGCCACCGTAGGGTCACAAACGTGTTGCCTTGTAGCACCACCTCAAATAATTGGGTTCTTCACTGCCAGGCCCTGCACTCAACCCCCTCTAACAGCATAAGCAGTCGACTACACCCATATATCGGCCCTAGCAGTGCCAGTGGTGTGGCTCACTGGTTAGAGGCGGCAGACCCAGAAGCAGAGAACAGCCCGGGACCAGGGTTCAATTCCCGATGCAGCAGGGTCATGGACCAGGGTCAGCGGACTCGATAATTCTCGCCTCGGTGCCTACTCTAACCAGGGATCACATTCGGCATTAGCTTGACTCATCTCTACAACGGCCCCCCACATTCGCCAGGGATGCCTGGTTTCACCTTGGAGATACCCAGTAGGGACCATCTCACAGGGATAGACAGGACGGGTTCCCCAGCGGTCTAAGGCGCCACGACGCCTCAGGGCAGCAGTGCGCTTTACAAGACACATTACATTACATTACATTAGCTCCGGTGGTTGCCTGTGCGCCGCCTCCTCCCGGAATCGCCTCCTCCCGGAACTCAGTTTTCCTTATCAGACATACCCCGTGAGAAACAGAGGGGGAAAAAACACAATCGAGGAAGAGAAGGTGGAACAATGGCTTACAAAGGAGAAAGCCGGAACCTGCAAGAGAGATGACGGGGCGGGTTGCGTCTCGCAGTGGATGAAAGAGGCCGGAAGCGGTTTCGGGACCACGCAGCCTTCGTGCGGGGACATTTAATAGCACCGGCCGCTGCCTTTCAAGCGGTGCTTTGGGCCATGGCCGTACTGGCACGCGGGCAATCGCCCGGGAGGCTGGAGCTCCCCGGTTTTCACACTTGGAGGATGGTTTGGGCCTCCAGGAGTTGTGGTGCACGTTACGCGAATCCGGCAGCAACTTGAAAGAGTTGCTCTGATTCTAGCACACATATGCACATGGAGACTGATTTTATCATTTTTTATAGGGCGGTTTTAAATTGGCAGTCGAGCCCTAAATTGGGCACCTGCACTCCTGTTACAAATGAAGCACTGGGCCAGTCCTCGTTGCAGCTCTGCCACGAGCCCCCGGTGTGCACAGCGGAAGTGGATATGCAGCGCATTAAAAGTAGGCACAGGGGCTGGACTGCAGCACGCAGGCTAAAGACCTGCGCAGAGGGTTATGTCACGTTCAGGATTGACCTTGTGCTTGGCTAAGTGAATGAATATTTAGAATAATAAATGGAACACAGCAATACAACATCAGTAGCAAAATGGATGCAAACAAATGCTAGCACATCCAGAGGGAGATCATGGATGACGTCACCTTTGATGTCAGTATCGAGAACGCCAATATCATCATCTGGGCCATCGTGAGGACAGCAATAGGGCGAGCTCTGGTCTGCTCAGCTAACCATTACTGGCCTATTTCAGTGGCTTTTAGGATTTATTTCAGAACCATAACTTCTATTGTGTTTTTCAAAGGAATTTCTGAGGTGGTGTTAAACGTCAATGTATTTAGGAGCAAAAAACACAACTTTCCCTTATCAAACTTTTCAGTGACTATGTAACAGTGCTGGCATTTGTGACTATTTACAGTTAAGTTGAGGCATCCAGCATGAATGTATGTTTAATCATGCTAACAACTTGGGCATTTTTTAGGATATCTCCATGAAAACTACCAAACACTTGAAACCACCTTCTCAGCTCTACTGGGGTTCTAGTTTGATTGTCCTACGCGCTGCTCTCTCATTTTCTATCTTTAGTTGCTCTTTTATTTCAGTTATCCATCTTGAAAAATCTTTCCCCAATCATGTTCTCTTGTCCCTCTTGCTTACGGCTACAGCTTTTACTCCGTGGTATATTCCACTGTGTCCCTTTTATTATGGGCAGCGCTAGGCATGGGCAATGTGGGCTGCTGCCCAAGGGCTCCCGCTCAGCCCTCCAACATGGGACCCCATGCCAATGCAACACAGCCAGGCAACGAGAACACGAACACACATACGCGTCTGCTCCCTTCCCACCCAGTTGTGAGCATAGTGTGTCTTCTTGCAATTGGACCCAGGTGCGGGACCCATACCCTGTGCCTCGCGTCTTTGGTGTAGCACTGCAAGGCCATGGGGTCCCCTTCCTACGTCGTAATTGCAACGAGACCCATTCTGTGCCCTGCAATTGGGGCTCCTGTCCCACTGCCCACCAACAGGCACTGCTGGATGCCCAGTGACCCTCATTTTGGTGCCTCCCCAAGTTAACTCTCTCAAAGGACAAGCCGCTTTCGACTTCAGCCCTGTATGAGCTGTGAAAGAGGTGCTTGCAGGTGGCTGTGAGGGAGCAACTGCATATTGGCATTGCGCAAGAGCACACAATTTGGACAAATGAAAGGGTGGGGTGAAAAAATGTGTCTCCCGATTTCACATTTCTAACCAGTCCACTAGACCGCAACATGGGTGGAAGGGATTCTAATGGAAGACCAAAGGGATGCTCTACCCTGGGAAATGGCAGTGTGTTTTGAGCCTTGTCTAGCCTTACATTACAGTGTTTATTTCCATCATATACAGGTAAAGTTGTGAAGCTCATCTATGTCAAATTTCCTAGTCCCATAGTTGAAACTTACCCAATGCATCGGGTCTTGAGGCACGTTAGAGATTACTTGGCAGTAGGAGTGGTAGATGGGGATATTAACCACTTGTGTTTTAAAGCTTAAAATATTACATTCTATTTGGATTCCAGAGTAAATTTTTTTTAAATGTGTCTCAATATATGCAGCAGTGAGCAGTCCAGGTTTACCCTAGGAGGTGGTAACTCCAATTCAGGATGAATATCAATCACACTCAAACTAAATGTCCAACTGAGTGATCCTCCTAAATCATCCTAAATCCCCCTCCTTGAAGGAGGGGGATTTAGAATGAAGCACCCAAATTTTGCTATGCGACTCGCAGCCGCCCTCCCCTCCCCAACAAACATTTTCTCAGGTCTCCGCATGCTCAATGAATCTTTGCATGTATAATGTCCACACTCACAAAGTGTCCTGGGAAGTGACAATGGTAAGTGGGCCTTGCAGCCCCTCCCCTTGGATTCATAGTGCTGGGTCATTTGTGATGCCCAGGGAAGGAGGCCATCTGCTCCTTGCAGCACTAGACAATGGCTTCAAGGACAAGGGCAGTGGGGATTCCTCCCATGGGCCATCACAGCTCTAGAATAAGGTTGTGAGACCCAGGGGATGGGACCATCCTTCCCTTGGCCCTGCAGTGCTAGACGATAGATGTGGGGCCAAGGAAACGGTGCCTTCTCTCCCTTTGGCCTCACAGCTCAGGATCATGGTGGAGAGACTCAGGGGAGAAACACTCTCCCATGGGCTTGCAGCACTAGACAATTGATATGAGGCAACTGGAAGAGGGCTCCCTTACCCTGGGTGCACCACCCCCAGGCCTCGCCGCACCAAACCACAGTTGCAAGGTCTAGATGAGTGGTGGAGTTCCTAAGCTATGCCTTAGCTATGGTGTAGCACTGCACAGTCTACGGGACAGGTCCTCTCCCATAGGGCCAATTTCTATTGCCACATAGCCATGAAAAATCCTAGGCAGGGCAAGGAAGCAGGCTGTGGCAGAGATGGGCTCCACAGGTCTGGATAGCCATCAGACAAGGTTCCTGGGAAGTAAGTTGGCTTTTGGATGGGAAATCTCAAAACAGGAGCAATTCAAAATTCAGCCCCCAAGGAAGGTCCCTTGCTGGCCGGATACGTTTGGTGTCTTTGCCCGGTGAAGAGTTCTACACGGACAGTCACTTTTTTACCTTGGAGTCCTCAAGTGGGACAAGTCTGCAAGCTCTAGCCAAACAGAGCTTCACAAGACCAGATACCATCTCTGACGTCCTGCCAAAACCAATTTGAAGCTGCATAAAAGCTCCAAACAAAAGCAATCTGAATATTTTGCCCAGCAGCAACACACCTTGGTTGGGTTGCCTTAGTAGGTTTGTCACAGGCTTACAGAGGTCTTTGGAACCGAAACATTTCTAAGTCCCATGTTTTTAAGAATGTCAGGGGGAATACTCATTGGCAGAGCCAAGGGTCCCAGGACCTCAGGAACAGCACATGGGTATCAAGACTCACTTCAGCACAAAATCACCAGTGGCATCCAGGGAAGGTCCAGACTGGGAGGAAGAGATCTATGTGATTCTAGGACACATGAATTAGGATATCCCCTTTGTGAACAATTCTTACTCATGCTTCTTATGAGGTCAACAGTTATAAACCCACTACTTTTTCAGGAAACTTACGGAATTGATGGTAAGTATTTGCTAAACAATCAGAGCATGCAAAGTGAATAAAATCCCAGGGCTGTTACACTAGGAGTTCTTAGTGTCAGCAGACACTGCGATACTGGAACATTTGTCTAAGGGTGGATCAGAGAGCAAAGAGTAGGAAACTTGGACTAGAAGTCTAAATATGGAGAGGTGAAAAGAATTGTGGTCTGAAGCATGGCACAAGGGTTTGAGAAACGTAGAGGGGTGAAGTCAGCAAAAATGGTTAAGGACTTATCAAAGAGTTCGGTCAAAAACCGAAACACAGCAGAGTGTTGGTGCAACGGGGGGTTCAAGGAGTTTATGTTCTATTGTACTTCCATGATGTTTGAGTTCTTCATTGTTTCTTACCCTAGGAGGCTTGCCCACTGCCCCCCTGTCCTGATGAAGACCCGCTCTGTAAGGGCCAACTACCCAACACCTTGCTAAGGTCGAAACGTAGACTTTTCCCATGCTCTTACTCCCATGGTTAATCAGGATTCATACAGCCTAAATGAGGAGATAGTTTTCTGTAAATAAACTGTGATGAATTAATTTCTTATATGGCTCCGAATTAGGGAGACCAGTCTAGAATGTATATGAAACTATTGATCAATGATGTAAAATTGATTATTTTTTATGCATTTCACTTCTGTTCACTAAATTTCCTCACAGCCCTTCCCTCCCTTCCCCATGTGGGCACTAATACTTTTATGAAGTATAAATAATTTTCCAAAAAATTGCATAACCATAAAGTGGTTGATACAGGTACTTTGTGAATTAAAACGACGTAACCTCATTTGTTTGTTTTCTTCTATTTCAATTATTCACTCCATGTTCTTCACTGTATATAAATCACTCTCTTAAGTATTTTTCATGGAGGACAGACTACAAACACTACAATCTACCAACCAAGCACAACTACCTTATTCTTGAAGTGATAAGCTGACTATGTTTAACGCAGCAGGCCCCAGGGTTGTAGGCTCATTGCTGTGTTATTACTAGTGTGCACAATAAAGGTTTTTGAAATCAATAAAAAAAAAACAAGCACAACTGCCAAGATAATGTGTTGTGTCCGAAAATGCAACCTCGCTCTCTTACACTGCTCAGCTTCCAATAATGCTTCAGCACAACCACGTCTGCTATGAACTGATTGGAGCACATTTCCATCCCTCACGTATAATACCCAGTATTTCCTGTACATGCCACACAATATCAACCATGAACAACAAACTGAATAGCTTTTTAGCGGATGACCCAAAAGTGCTTTGGCACCTTATCAGGGGCCAGAAGCACTATACAAACCTTGCAACACTAAGTAGTACAATCTGATGGATGTGCTTCTTCCCTGTGTTGTCCAACTCTTCCTGGATTCTGATGCCAAAAATCACTGTTCCGACCAGTGCGAACTGGTCAAAGCTGTGCAGGCGACTCCTGGCCAGACAGTCCTCTCCATCTGATCCCAATGCCTTAGGGACCAATAGCAACATAGGAAACAAGGGAGAAGTGGG